>NC_133656.1:124494666-124794666 GCF_009905375.1 Apium graveolens | reverse complement strand
GAGAGAAAGAGTAATGAGATTGAGAGAGCACAGAGGGGGAAGAGAGCGAAAGAATGTGAGAGAGTAATGAGATTGAGACTCTGTTGATTTTAGTGGGCTGAAAATATGCGGCCTTTTACCCAAAAAATTGGGCGCTGGGTTTGAATATTTTCATAAATTTTACCTCCTTATCAAATTTCTAAGATTCCATAAATCTATTTTCAAATATTTAAATATTATACTTATTCATTTTATTTTTTTATACAAATATATATATATATATATATATTTAAATATTTTAATACTTTTATTTTTAAACTTAAATAACAGTGCTCATATCAAGAGGACGGCAATTTATATGTTTTATTATTAGTAAAAATTCTATTTTAAAATTTTATTAGGTTTAAAATATTTATTTTAACTTTTTTTTTGCTAATTAATTCCTCTTTTAACTTTTTTAAGTTTTAATATGCACAAAATTTGCATATCGTCACAGAATTTATTCATTCTATTTATATATCATCCTGAATTCTTGAAAATGAATTTAAATTAATAATTAATCTTAAAAACAACATATTTATGTTTTAATGCTTTAAGGTAATATATTGACCAGAATGTTGCAAGCTGTAACATTTTCGACCTAATGCAACACCACGGTTTTGGCTAAGGTAACATAAAAATACAATGTCAAATTAGCTCATAACTGCCCTATCGAAGGTAACATATTAGGTAACATTCTTTAGGGAGGGGGTTGCGATAGGCCATCTATGGCGTAGTATTCTGTACTTCATAGCTAGTAGGCTAGATATAATTTTTGCTACTTGTCTTTGTGCTAGATTTTAGGCTGATCCTAGAGAATCTCATTTAGTAGCTATTAAGAGAATTTTCAGATATCACAAGGGAACACCAAAACTTGTCATTTGGTACCCTAGAGATTCTGCTTTTGATCTAACTGGTTATTCAGATGTAGATTATGCAGGTTGTAGAATAGACAGAAAAAATACAACAGGAACCTGTCAATTTCTAGGGAACAAGCTTATGTCCTGGTTCAGTAAAAAGCAAAATTCAGTATCTACTTCTACAGATGAAGCTGAATATATTGTTGCTGGTAGTTGCTATGCACAGAATTTGTGGATGAAAAACAAATTATTGGACTATTATCTAAAAGTGGATAGGATTCCCATTTTCTGTGATAACACAAGTGCAATTGCCATCACTGAAAATCCAGTACAACAATCAAGAACAAAGCACATAGACATCAAGTACCACTTCATAAGGGAACATGTGATGAATGGTATTGTGGAACTGCATTTTGTTCCAAGTGAAAAACAACTTGTAGATATATTTACCAAGCACTTGATGAATCCACCTTTTCAAGGTTGGTAAGTGAGTTAGGTATGCTTAATTTTTCTTGAATCATTTCAGATATTTTTGCAAGTTGCAATGTAGCCAGAAACTTAATTGATTTTTCTGTTTTGGATGAAATTTTGGCTATGTCGAAATTTACATCCCGACGGATGATCATTATCCATCGAGTTTGATCATCCGTCGGAATATAATTTGTCAATAAAAATCAATTATTTTTCTGGAATATTTTATAACTCGACGGATAACTGTTTTATCTTCATCCGTCAAATTGTCTCAATCCAAGCCGTTAATTCTCTGAACATTATCCATCGAGTATACTTACAGTTTGTAAGCATGACACGACGGATAAGTGATGAAATTTTTACAGTTTATTCATTTTTAAACGGCTATTTTGGGCAATTTTTATTGGTCCTTTATTTCACTTTATTATTTTTGTCAGCTTATCTCTGAGATAGTATAAAAGCTAAAATCTTTTTAATTCTTTACTTTTATCATTCTCAAGATTCAATTGCTCTAATTTCTTTCTTCTCAAAAGCAAACTCTCTCTGCAAACTTTCAAATCTTTAGCAATGGCACCTGTAGTGAAAATCATGTCTCAAACCGATTACATCTATGAGAAAAACAACTTCTCAGCTTTAGTAAACAAGCAGATTCAATAGTCTCGTGACTATCACAAAATGATGGATTTGGTGAAGAACTGCAAACTCAAGTATGCCATGCTGGAATCACCCATCATTTACTGTGAGGTTGTAGAGGAGATGTGGACAACTGCAGTGTACAACTCAACAGACAAGACCATCACTTTCACTCTAAAAGGTAAGAAGTTTTGCATAAATAGTGATATTGTCAAAGCATGCTTTAGGATCCTTGATAATACTGTAACTGCTTCACACACAGACACTGACATTATTAACATGCTTAACTCTATGGGCTATGCACTCACTACCTCTATATTAAGTGAAATTAGAAGGTTAGGTCTTAGGAAAAAACGGAGTTATCTGTGGGATGTGGTAGCTAAGGTGTTTTCTGATAAGATTAGAAATTTTGATTCTATCAATATATCTATGCTTAACATGCTTTACATGCTAGTTACTGATAAGTACTTTAATTTCAGTGACTTGGTTTTGTTTGAGTTAGGCTTTAAGTTAGGAGAACTTAATACGAGAGGTAAAAGTGTCTACTATGCTAGATTCTTTATGAAGCTTGCTAACCATCTTATTGAGAATATTGTGATTGAGAACCCAACCAACAAGCTAAATTATTGGGTTCAAGAAAGAAGGATTATTCCAGATTTAAATAGAGCAAATCATCACAAGGAGGTGCCCTTATTCTATTTTCCAGTATTGGAGGGACCTCAGGTAAGTGAGGTAATTTCTACTGTCTCTACTCTTCCAACCTCACACATTTCTTTGCCTTCTAGTGTAGCTATGGCATCTGTGCCAATGACCAAACATATGCCTACCCAAGCTGCCAAAACAAAAATTCCAAAATCCAAAGCTAAGAAAGCCCCCTTTGATATCTCTATCAAAAGAAATCAGTTGTAAAATCTACTAAACCTAAAGAGGGGAGTGTGAAGGAGGGTAAGAAAGGTGAGGCACAGGGTGAAAATCAAAGAAGCCCTAAGAACAAGGTTGGAGAGGTAAGTGTTTTCCAGCCTAGCCACACTGCAGCTTCTCAACAAACTGCAGTGCTTAAAAAGGATTTAAGCTCATTACTAGTTGCATCCTCCCAAAAGGATGTGACTATTGAACAAAGCTCTCAGCCAATAGCACAGGCCAAGAGGGTAAGGGACACAAGCTCACCCCAAACCTATACCAGAAAGAAGAAACCAAAAACCCTTGGGGATGCACATGGCACACACTTAGTGCAAACTGGTGCTAAAGACCCAGTAACTGCACCTTCTCAAAGTCAGGTTGATGTGGCTCCAATAAATGTGGAGTCACAACCAAAATCTCTCATAATTGAAGCACCTGATACACCAAATTCTCCCACACACTCACTGGATGTTGACATGATCAATACATCACTTCCAAATTCTCCATCTTTAACTCTCTTGGAGAAGCCAAAAATCTAAGTAAGTGAGCATCATCTCTTTGATGATTTATTGGCTCATTTACCATTCCTTTATGTGACTGTTGAGACATCTGTGCCAAAATTTTCATCAATCTGCACAGAGGCTACAGTAGTCTCCACTCCAAACTCTTTCATTTCTACTATCCCGATGGACATCATCCGTCGAGTAGTGATTGTATCCCGATGGATAAGCCTAACAGCAGTCATCCGTCGGATAGACATACTACTAACCCGTTGGATATTCATCATCCATCGGGTGTCTCTGCACAAATTCAAATTTCTTCAATCCTTACAAGTGCAGAAGACTTAGTAGTAGTGCAATCACTCTTAGGACTGAGGGAAGGGAGTGATTTGAGTGAGAGTCTGGGTTGCTCCCAGGAAAAAGGAGAGGAAAAGAGTGAACCAATGCAGTCCATTTCTTCAGGACTGGCAAAAGTGAGTGAGAGGAGTCCCACCTTAGATTGTGAAGGTGAGGGTATGAGGGTGGGAAGCCAAGGGGAGCCCTTGATGCAAAAATAGAGATATCATGAGAGAAAAGCAGGTACATGAGTGATAAGGATGGAAATCATTGCAAGTGAGTCAATGAGTGTCAATGAAGCAGAAAGGAAAAGACTATTTCAGCAAGACTATCAAGCTGCTATAGACTCTATTTCCCTAAATGCTGAGACATTTACTCACCCTGCTATAACTTACCAAACTCTAGCTGTACAGGGCAATGTGGAGGCTGAATGGATGCTATAATTGGTGCACACTACACAATCTCTACAAAGTGCAAAAGATGCAATCACTGTCATGCCTTCCATCACTGGTAGTGATTTTGAATTGGCAGAAGGTTCATTTGGGGATGCTGGTGGGGATGATGAGGAAGACAACATGAGTATAGGGGGAGATGCAGACACTCCTGCCTGGATGCTAACAAAAGAATGTTCCTACTCACATCTCCAATCAACATTATTCAAGCTGATCAATGACACCCAAGCAGCGATTCAATCATCTAATAATGTCAGCACAAAGAAGCTACTTACAGCTCACCTTGAAGCACTTCAACTACACAAAATCCAAGCTCTCCAACACAGTCAGAGTGTAGATGAAATCAAACAAGAAATTTCTGAAGTAAAACAGGATTTCATAGCAA
This sequence comes from Apium graveolens, assembly GCF_009905375.1. Taxonomy (NCBI): domain Eukaryota; kingdom Viridiplantae; phylum Streptophyta; class Magnoliopsida; order Apiales; family Apiaceae; genus Apium; species Apium graveolens. The sequence continues at coordinate 124,790,111 of NC_133656.1, read as the reverse complement.
GGTTGGATGCTAGAATGCCTGGAACTACCATGACTGAAATAGCTCATAATATAAGAAAGGACACTGATCTCAATAGAAAAGTTGAGGCCATGGACTCAAGATTATCTGATGTAGAGAAGTCAATGGCCAAGATACTTACAAATCAAGAAACTCAAACTGCTCTACTCCAACAATTGGTGGCAACTCAACTCCCCTCTACTCAACAACTTGATGCTAACAAAAAGGGGGAGAAAAGCTCAAGTAAGGGGGAGAAAGGCTCAAGTGAGGGGGAGCTACAGCTAAACATACAAGTAAGCAAAGTGATTGTGCCAATAATTACTTTCACAAAGCCACCAGCCCTGGACATCATTTATATCATAAATTTGGCAGCAGCAAAACTAAACATAGATGATAAACTGCTAAAGATTGATGTAGCAGCAGCTGAGAAGGAATTGAAAGAAAAGTGGAGAAAGATAGATGCAGATATTCAACAAAAGTTTGGGCCAATTCAGAAATAAGATAAAGTCTTCAGTCATAACTCTCAAGTCATGAAAATCTCTGTGAATGACATAAGTATGAACTATCTGGAAACGGGTCAAACTTCCTACATCAAATCTCCAAAAGCAAATTTCATCATGAAGCCTAAAAGAAACTACTCCAAGTTTTCAGACAAAAATCCTATGGATATTGTGTATGAGACACCTAGGCCAGATGAGAAGAAGTTGTTGGCTAGGTCAATTGCATTTTACAAGGATCCAGCAGATTCAGCACTTAAAAAGAGAATTACAAAGATCTACAGAAATGGTAAAGAGATATGTGTGGTGGATGGACACCCTCAATTTGTAGAAGCCAAAAGGGAAGAGAAAGAGAGAATAAGGCAAGAAAAGAAGCAAGCTGCCTTAGATGCTAAGAAGCTCAAACAAAAGAAGGATCAAGTTGCTATCTTAGCCAAACTTCAAGCTGTGAAGACTACAACTGAGATATCTGCACAACCATCTGTGATTGCTGAACCTCAAAATCAGAAAGTGCAAGTTGAACCTCAACAGACAAAGAAACCAAGGTACAAGCAAAGAATCAAGAGAAAATTGGACTTAAGTGATGAGAAAAAGAAAGACTCTATTCCCAAGAAGCCTACATCTATAACTCAAACATCAAAACCCTCTGTGGTATTTGAAGAATTCAAAGTGGTGGATCCAACAAGGAATATTCACGCTGAGCCAATTATTCCTAAGGATGAGCCAGTAGACTGGGATAATTTGCCAATTCCTGAGCTAAATTTACCTATTTTTAAGCCAAAGAATACAAAGACAAAAGGAAGCAAGAAAGTGAAGCCTGTGACTCTCAAATCCAAGACCCCAATCAAAGCTAAATCTATAGTCAACAAGGGAGACATGTTGTACATTTGTGACATCAAGGAGTTTTCTGACATAAACCTTTACTTAGATAAATTGTAAGAAGTTAGAGGAATTGATGCTCACAGACATCTCCCTGAAAGGCTGGTATTCAAATACAAGGGAAGAAGAGAGATCATATGGCCACTTCACAGGATTCTCCTAGAAAGCCAATATGTGCTAATAAAGGTCTAATCTTCATTCAAAAAGAATTTTGGTTACAATGTGACTACAAGAAGACTAGTTCTAAAGAAGATTGAGGAGCTGAGGAGTATTAGAGCCAAAGATGCACTTCCAAAAACTCTAACTATTCCCTTTACAGGAAAGAGAGTGCATCTGAGGCCCTATTGGCTGATGGAATTCAGGGATGAAAAAGGAGTCAGAAGATTCTTCAGATTGGAGAAGCAATTGAGTATCTCTAGCAATGAGACTCATTATCATCTACTTCTGTGGACTCATCCATTTTACAGTTAAAGTGTCCCATATCTTCATCATCATACAATCTATGTGTGCTTCCTTTAATTAACTGTTCCTTGCAACATTGACTGGATACTGACTATGTAGATTCTCCATCTTCAAGAACTTGACTGTTTCTACTACGTAATTTTAAATTATATTAGGAATTTCTTATGAATTTAAGTTTACATCACTTAAAAGCCATTTGAAACACGGTTGAATCTTCTAATTGCTCAAGTTCTTCTAAAGTATAAAAGTCCTCAGTAGGTATCTTCATTTCTAGTCAGATTTGATCCACTTGTGGAAGAATCTGTAGTCAGTAATGTTAGGAATATGTTGTGTACTTGATGATAAGCTAAACAAAACACCTTAGTAGATTTAACTTAGTGAATTTTATAGCACCCGACAGATGATTCAATATAGTCCCCACGAATGACTAATTGATATCCACCGGGTGAGTAGCTTATGTAACAATAAGTAATGTAGCACATTTCTGCAAATAACTTTGTGAAGATTCTGTAGTAGCATATGAGTCATGTTGACTACCAGTAGATTTGCAGAATAGGTTGATTAATTGTAAATATTAGATGTCTTATAATTCTGCATAAATGAAATGGAGTCAAGTGTCAAATAGCTACCCGACGGATGATCAACAAAGCTACTCGACGGATGATCAACAAGGCTACCCGATGGATAACAAGCATGTACCCGACTGATGATCAATTCAAATATCTGTTGATAGTGACAACACAGTCACATGCGTTGGGTGTTTGCAAAAGGAATGTAGCAACCTGTTTAGCAGGGTTTTGAAAACAAATAAGCATTACCATTTCCATGCTATTATGAAGATATTCAAAGATGCTTGAATAGAGTAGTGAAGCAGCATGGAGTTAGACTTGATAGGTTTTGTTTTATTATCCTGTCTTATTATCATGTAAACTTGGTAATATATAAACCAAGTGTAGCTAGTAGAACAAAAAACTAAGCAAAAACATTTTAGTAGATAAATAAAAAAGGCTGTAACTGTTAAGAATTTCTCTATAGTTTGTTTGTTCACTTGTAAAAGCAATTGTGAGCTATTCAAGCTTCACAGGGTTCTCTCGATATATATATATATCTGGTGGATACATTCAAATCCACCAGAAAGTTTTAAAGACTTGTGTTTTTATTACTTGTGTTTTGATTTATATAATTCTTTCATTCCGCACTTTGCAAACAAACACTTATATATTATTGAGTTAAAATAGTTTTAAAAATCTCAAAAAGAAGCCCTAATTACATTCAAACTCCCTTCTGTAATTCTTGTTGTATTGTTAGGGAATAACAAGTAACCCGTCAAAATTTTCTTAAGGAATTATGTATTCCTCTACTGCATGACATGTTAATTCCTTCATGGTCTTATCCTGTTGTTCACTGTCTCAGATCCATGTTTTTTATTCCTATGCTTTTCCTCAGCTTCATGAATTTTCAACTTAGTATAAAATTCATCCAGTGACATTGTATTGAAATCCAGTCCTTCTCTGTTGGATGACACTTTATTCTTCAATTTTTTGGGTAAGGTAAGAATAAACTCTATATTTATCTATTTCTTTGAGTATTTCTTCCCAATGGTACTCATCTCATCCAGGAGTTGGGAATACCTTGTAACAGCCCCAAATCCGGGGTCGGGATTGGGTGTCACTAAACAATCTTTACATAATATAAACATGTATATTGAAATAATATACAGATGACCCCTCAATTCCGGATCGTTTACAGGTTATGGTATGAAACAAGAATCTAACCTTCTAAAATTTATATCATCTAGTTACAATTTCATTACCTCCTTACTAATTTCCTTGTCTTATTGACGCTGACATCTCCAACGTCTCGCAACTGGGATTTCTCCAACTTTGTTATCTACTAAGATCTACTCACTTTAATCCTCATTTGAAACTGAAAGAAATAAGAATTCACAAGAAAGAGTGAGCAAAAAATGCCCAGCAAGTATCATAAATGATTTTCAAGTATCAATATCTAAATAAATTTCCGGACACAATCTTTACATAATTTATAAACATTTTTATTTATTTGAAATAGTTGAGCGAATAAAACATTGGCCTTTATTAGCCTTTAATCATAAATCAAGAGTAACGAGCAGTTCACTGATTCATTACCTGAATCAATTTTTCGTTCGATTTTGTAATCATAAAACTTTTCAAGAAGGAATGTCGTTAATGGTGATCAACAATAAATTAGACTGGACACTAGATCAACATTCACAGTCATACCTTGCTGATCAGTCAGGATATAGTATAGATTTATACCTACATATATAGATCCATTCGGGTACCCAGACACTATAGCCCAATATCAGGGTTTTGGTCCATCCCCGACCCTTAGGGTCCAGTCCATTCCTGGCCCTATCGTAACCATTGAGTCTGTAGAGTATTTTGATATCAAATTATTTTGATTTCAAAATATCCTGATTAAGGGTTCGCAAATAACCCGGAATAATAGGTATTTTCTCAAGATCAATCGATAATGAAGGAACAATAATGAAAGGTACGTGCATATTTAAGGTTAATTGCAGCAAAATATAAAAAAGTTAACTATTCTGAACTTAGAATAGGAAATAAATATTTGCAGTATATCAGAAGAAAATTTAGGAATACTTGCCTCAATTGGTTCACTTTCAAGCCTTCAATCACCATTCTATGTTCACCTCTACTTTGTATCTACTCATTCCCTTACCATACACAATCATACTTTACTTTCATTATCATTGCCTGGATTTGAATTCCTTGAACTAGGTGTATCTATCATAAAAGATACTATTTCAATTGACAAGACCAAATTCAATCGACGTAACTATATGTCTAGACGTCTACCCGATCATTTATACTTGATCATGATATTGGGAATTGTAAACAGATAGCATATGGGTCACATAGCACGTAACTATGTTATTCATGACACGTGAGCACATAATTCATGTAACACATAAGTCTAATCCTTAAAAGGTAGGACTCAAAAATTCTAGAACTGAAACCGGGTCAAAAATAGTATTTATCGATCAATAACCGACTTAGAATGATACATAAAACAAATGACCTTTTGATACAAAAGAATATAGGCCTCGAAAGTATTTTTTAATAAAAGCCGAATATTTTTCTGAGTCTAGAGGCGTTCATTTCGTATTAAATGGACGAACGGTCTATTTATTATGAATTAAATAAGAATAATTCAATTAATATTAATATTAATTGAATTTAAAATACCTTTATATAATTTTTAAAAGCTCAAAATGATTTTTAAATTATTATTGGGCTTAATTATAAATAATTACATTTTATTTAACCACTTATAGAATTAACTAATTAAATAAGTAAACTAATCAATTAATTAAATTCATAAATAAATAAACTAAAATAAATTATAAATAATTAAATAAAATTTATATTTTTAAAAATAATAATAAAAATAATTTTCTGCAATTAAAATAATTTAGTTAACTATTTTTAAAATAATTAATAAATCAATTTTTGAATTTACAATTAAATTTTTAGAATTAATAGGATTTTTCAATTATTTTTTAAAAACCAAAATCCAGAAATTAAATTGGGAAAAATAGATTTAAACCCGGGTTTTAAACCGGGTCAAAATTCGACCCAAACGGGTCATCAAAAACTGATGAACTTGCCGGAATAAATGCACATCCATCTTTCCCGCTTTCGCTCTTTCTCCCAATCAGTCGCGGGGGTTCCGGGCATGAGAACGCAAGTGCCGGAATTAAACAAAAGGTCCGAACGTCCGAGGACGAAAGGAAAAATGCTCCGCGGGGAACTCGTTTCATGTCGGCGTATTCGTGCCGGTTAGACGTCGGCCATGAAATCCATCACTATACCGAGCAGATCACGGGCATTCACATCTCGGTCAAAGGGAACTGTGCGGGTGAAGTTCTCAAAATCAGGCAAACCCCCGTTCGACCCTCAATCAACTCGATTTTCTTCATTTTTCAGCTTGGAATCGTTCAACACAGTCTCAACAACACATATACATAATCAAAATCAACAAACACCGCTTCTGGGTGATTCTCCGGTCAAAATCGAGCAAAATTTGGCGATCCATATCGGAAAAATTAGATTCTTCTTAAAACTAAACCAACTGTTATGATTAACATGTCAAAATGAAGCTTACAACACATAAAATCAATTCATGTTATCAAAATCAATCACCATAGCACGTATAATCCAGAAATTGAAAAGTAAAAACCAAAAATTCAAGAACTTCGACTTCATACCTCTAGGGGTTATAATTACTAATTCTATATACCAGTCAACTGCAAATTCAATAATAAAGATTATTTAAGCACCAAAACCATCAAACGATTCGTAAATCAAAAAACCCCCAATTTCGAACATAAACCCTAAAATCGAATTTTAAAAATTACTGATATGAGGTGCCTTTTGATGATATAATCTTGTAGAGCTCCTCGAGAGCTTCGATTTGGTTACAAACATCAATGGTTTTGCTTTCCAAATCACTTCAAAATCATGCTTTGTATAATATCCGGGAAATGACCTGTAATTATTTTTATCAATAAATGATTATTATGTGATTATTATGTGATTTTTGGTGAATTATCTGATGATTGGTGTTGTTATATAGATGTTTATATGTGGTAAAGTCTAGGTGTGTTAATTTTATTATGCCCAGAATAAAATATAGAGAATTAAGGTATTTTTCTAGTAATTTTGGAGTATTATATAATTTTATATTGATTTATGAATTTATTAATTATTTTCTGAATAATTACAAAATTATTTTATGTTAGGTCACACACACTGTAGAAGGGGGTTGAATACAGTGTTTACTACAATCAAATCGAATATAAGAACTCAAGTAACAGAAAATAGATTTTATTCAACACAATAAACTCTGTTACAAAGAACTGTTCTCTCTCAGTGATGAACAAATTATCACGAGAGCTGCTAGGGTTACAATGAATAATAAACTCGATTAAGATAACACATATAGTGTAAACCCTATGCCTGTGTTTATATACTACACAGTTACAAGATAATCTTCTAATTGATATCGAATATAATTCTGCTTCCTAATATATATCAATCAGTTATCTTTTCTTCCAAGTATTCTATTCCTTATAGAATTCTTCTTCTTCATGCATATCTCTTCTTGTTTCAGTCTCGATCTTCTTTCCTTTCAATCAGCCGCCTTCCTTATCTGAAAGCCTCCTTAAGTTCTGATATTATCTCCTGATAAATATCTCCTGATAACTTAAGTTCTAACAACTTAAGTTCTGATATCTTAAGTCCTAACTTCAGTATAAGTACTGATTTCCAGTTAAGTACTGATTTGTCCTGTTAAGTAAGATCTGGAAACTAAACACAAATCATATTAGGCATGACATCACAAATATATCTAACAATCTCCCCCAACTTGTAAATTAGCATAATATACAAGTTTAACATATATTTGATGATGTCAAAAACATTAAGTACAAATGCATGAGAATTTGACTAGATAACTACAACATACAGTCCTTATAGCTTTACCATCCTTAAAGTTTGATATCAGCTTCAGTCTGTATACTCTTCAGAATTTAAGCAGTTGTAGATCTTTGACTTGGCTTCAATTTCTAATCTCTTTGATGTCAGGAGTTGTTCTGAGATAGTTCTTCAACAAACATCTATCAGCATATTCAAGTTCATTGACTATCCTCCTTTTAGCATTTTTCAGTTCAACTGTATCTTCACCAGTTTGGAAAATAGCAGCCCTGAGATCATTTATTTTAGCTTTCCTTATATCCTGATCTAGTCTGATGATATAGGCTTTATCAGACTCAAGATTGAATTCAAGTCCCTTAATACCAGAAAATGTAGTGATGATTTTAGCAGTATTAGGCTTCATTTCAACGATTTCTCCACTGTGAGATCTGTACTTAGGACAGTATGGGCTGTCAGACTTTACAGAGTAAAGTTTCTTCTGTCTTTGAATATTTGATTTTAAACACCCTGCAGCACCATCTGTTGATTTATTTTTCACTTGAAGCAGAAATAGAACATGTTCCAGTTCTTCAAAATACCTCAATGAAATAGCATTCTCCCTGATCTGGAATACCCTCCCATCTGTCATAAAGTATAACATGATATCTTCTTTCAAAACAGAGTGGTAAACCATTTGTACAGATTCAAGTTGATTCAACCTCTCAGGAGTTGCTCCTACACCTGGTTCACTTAAGGAAGTTGGATCATTGGTAGTATTATGTACTCTCTTCTCTTTAGAACTACCCAATCCTGATTTGTCTCTTGCTTCCTTTCCTGTAACAACTCTTGCTTCAAAACCACTTGATGTAGTCTTCAAAGGTTGAGTCTGTTGAGATTTAGTGAATCCTGGTAGTAGCATCTTTGACATGAGTAATGTCAGAGGTTTCCTTTTCCTTATCTTCTGATATCAAGCCAACTTGAGCTATGTCAGAGGTTGCTTGCTTCACTAAAATATCAGAATTTACTAAGTCCTGATCTTGAACAACATGAGCTATGTCTGAGGTTGTTTGGATATCCTTTTTCTTCAAAATCAGACTAGCATCTTCATCAGATTTTTCTTCCAGATCCATAACTGGCATATATAGCTTTACAGGTTCACCAATTTTTTCTTTGCCCTTGGATCTTGGATCTACTTCCACTTGTGATTTGGCTTTGGTTGCCTCAGAATTTGTCCTCTCCTTAATCACAATACCCTTAGGTTTTGGAAGGTTCTTTTCAACAACAGAAGCTTTAGACTTGGAGTTGACTTTTTCTGCTTTAAGTCTAGCTTCTTCTTCCTTTAGACTTTCAAAATCTATTCCAGGATTTTATTTGAGAAATAATCTCTTTGAAATCTCTTCATCAAGTTCCAGATGTTCAGTAGAACTTATCCTTTTACCAGTATCAGAATTTATTCTTCTCCCAATACCAGAACTTGTCATTTGACTTGTAGTTCCAGCTTTGCTTGATGAAAAACCTTTGCCTTGACCATGACCTCTACCCATTCCAGAGTTTCCCTGGTCATCATTTCCATCATCCTTACCCTTTAGTACTTGACTAGATTTGCATTTGGACTTAATTACTTTCTCCCCCTTTTTGGCATCAGCGGGTAAAAGAAGAGAGACAAGCAATTCCACCGAGGATTGGATCTCATTGAGTTGAGTTTGATGAGAAGCTTGATTCTTTAGAATTTTATCAATCTGAGCTTGTTGCTTCTCTTGAGTTTTTTCAATATACCCAATTCTGTCAAAGGCTGGCTTGAAAAATCTGTTCTTTTCCAATTTTATATTCATATCTTGCTGGATCAAAGATTCTTGAATTTTATTCACCTTGTCATGAGTTATGGAGTGTTGACCTTGAAGGTGCCTAGTACTCATTGCAGTAACTCTCAGTTGTGCCTTGAAATCATCATTTATCAGCATTTCATCAGCTTTGGCAAGGTGCTCAGCAAGAATTTTTTCAGTAGGAACAAAACTAACTGTGTTCCATTCCTTAGTCCACTCCTTTCCTCTAGGAGTTTCACTCCAAGGTACTGGTGCATCCTCTCTAACAAATTCTTGATCAAATCAGCTTTGCATGGAGCTTGTTAAGGTGCATGTCCAGATGGACCAGCTGCATCAGCATCTACATCTGTAGCAGCTTCATCAGTAATTTCAGCATTATAAGTATCAGAACTTAGAGAGCCTGCAGTATCAGCATCCTCTGATAAAATAACAGTATGTGAGGATATAGAGGCTTCAACATCATCCTCTAAGTTTTGATCTGCAACTAAGTTCTTATCAACAGCCAAATCTTGATGCCCACCTTCAATCTGATTTTCATCATCCAGATTCAGAATTGGTGTGGTTGGAATATTTTCATTAAAATCAGCATCTAGAATTGGTGTTATTGGTGGAGTGAGTTGGGTTGGTGGAGCTTCCAAGTACAGAACCTTAAGTACAATCAAGTTATGAATATCAATTTCAGCACTTGTATCTGGGTCTTCAACATGTACTGGATCAATTATTGGAGACACAGGAGGTGTAGACAATTGCTCTTGAATATCCTCTTGCTCTTGAATAAGAGACTTTGGAGCTGGAGTAAAGTCTGATTCAGCTGTGGGAAGTAATTCAATGACTATAGGTTCTGTTGAGATCAGAGATTCCTGACCCCCTTCCTTAGTTGCTTCCAGGACTTCCTCAGAGTGAGATGATTCACTTACAGCCCTACCGGCTCTTTGCTTTTTAAGTCTCTTTGCAAAATTAGAGACTTTGGGAGATTCATCATCGGTATTTAGCTTTCTAAGCCTTTTGAGGGGCCTAGAACTCCCAGTTTCAGTATCTTTCTGAGAAGAGATCTTCTCAGCTTCTACAACAACAGGTTCTGATATTGGAACCTGTTCCTCATTGTCTGACTCATCTCTCAGAACAATTCTCCTTCTCTTTTATTGAGACTGAGGTACTATCTTAGTCCTCTTAGGTTTGGAAGATGAAGGCTTCACAGAATGTGCTGAAGGTTGAGGTTGAGATGACTGTGTTGGTTTGAAATATGTCCTGATGGAGGGTTGAGTAGGTTGAGGTTGAGAAGTTTGAGGTTTGTGAGAGATGGTAGGTTCTGATGGCTGTTGAGTTGGCTGTGATGTGTTGGTGGGTTGAACATCAGGGTAAACAGATGTGTATGTTTATGGATCAGCATTTACCAGGATATGTTTTACTAACTGAGGAATCTGTAAGGGTCTCTGCACTTGTTTCTTAATATCAGCATTTAATAAATCATTAAAGGCCCTTTTTGCAAGCTTAAAGGGTGAAATTAAATCACTGGTAGGTTGGGGTTCATCAGCACAACAGAAAGTATATATAAGCTGACAGAATCTAGCAAAGTATACTACATTTTTATCATCTATCATCCTATCCCCTATAAAACCTAGCATAGCACTTGCAAAATCAAAATGGCATACCCGATTTGTTGACTCATGATGGGAATAACATCAAAGTTAGAGCACTTATTGGCGAATGCCTTAGTGATACAATCAAAGAAAAAGCTCCATTCCTTTCTGATATTTGCTCTTTTTAGTTGACCCAGCTTTCCCAAACTTTTTTCATAGCCCAGACTGGCCATAAGCTGCTGTAAGACAGGATCCTCCACTGTTGAGAATGTGCAACCTTCAGGTAATTGGAGAGCTTTACGAACTGCTCCAGGAGTAACCACATGCTCTACTTCTCCTGATATGAAAACAATGCTTGGAGTACCAGTAGCACCACCATCATCAAAAAGCCCAGTTCTCCAAAATGTCAGCACTTGTTGGCTTGAAATAGTTTGAGGTTGGGTCAAAGCATACCCAATCTCACTATGAGCTAATAAATCTTGCAAAAAGTGCAGATCTGATGGAGCTTCAGCCTTGGTCAGGATTGCAGCATAATTATTTGGGACAAATTTGGCTCCATCAACAATTAAATTCTTGGGCGCCATCAGAAATAAGTGAGAAATAAAATTGCCTGAAAGATGTTTGATGAAATGTCTGTATAGAAACCGTTAGAAAGTGTGAGAGAGAGTAGAATAAAAATGAAAATAACAGATTTGAAAATCTTTTATCTCTTTTACTTAGACACCCCACGTGACAGCAGTTAATGAGAAGTGGAACAGACATTTACACCTGTCAGCCATGCACCAGTTAAGGCAAAAGTTAATGGGCACGGTAAATAAGTAATAATTACATTGCACGTTCAGTTTTTTTTTTAAAAACTGTTCCCACTAAACAAATGATTATGACTGCTTTATCTCACATAAACCAATATTCTGTAAAAATATGTTCGTTCAAGTAATGACCAAAAAAATAAACCAAGTAAATAAATACTGCTACGTCAGCATCAGAACTTGATTATTATCAGAATTTAAAAGTCATCAGAATATGGCTTCTTAACTCGAAAGTGAATGTTTATTTTTGTACTTCTTCACACAAGTACTAATATGAGTACATCATAACTTAATCATCAGAACTTCCATCAGAACTTGTCCTCAGAATTTATGCAACTGACACTAAGACTGTTCATCTAAAATAACATTTATCACCACAGTAATTTTCATCATTCATATGGAGTGTTTGTGTGTGCAATAAGCTAAATATCAGATAAAGAGTAAAGTCTGATTCACTTCAGTACATCTTAGAAATAAGGCATAACTCAGAACTTTGCTCAAAATCTATCATTATTCTAAAGTCTACTATAGAATGAGTTCATGCATGAGTCCACCTCAACTGTTTTGTGCTCATTTTATGCATCTTTTGAAATTCCTTTTTTACAGTGGCTTCTCAGTGTAAGTGAGTCACGACTGCTTATCAGAATTTATGTTGTTATCAGAGTATTTCTCCAATAATCAGAGAATGTGAAAAGTCACCAGGAAAGTTTTTTTTTGCTTTTCTAATGCATATTACTTAATACCAGCAATGCACTTGGGCTTTCCCTTCCACATTTTTACTCTAGATCTCAAAGAAGTACCTGATTTTTATTTCTTTTATTTTTCTTTTTCTTTTTATAAGTGAGGCTTATCAGCACTTAGTACATCCATCAGATTTACTTAACATCAGAACTTAACAGATAAGAAGCACTATTCTAGTTTTTGACTTAGTAATAAGATACACAAAGTAAACTTTAACTAAGCTCAATATCAGAATTTGCTTGTGTTAAAAGATTTCCATATAAACAATTACTTCATACATGGGATCTTTAGTATATTAAAGACTACTAGGTCAGCATCTAGCACAGTTATCCTCATTGGATTGAATAGTCACAGAAACATTCATATCACTATCAGAGTTTAGAAATTCACATCAGACAACAATCAGCACTTAGAAAATTTCAAATTAAGCACAGAATACACAAAGATAGTAATATATGTAAATACTGATCATAAAGTCTGATGTATCAGAACATAAACTAAGCAGATTTAGAGAAAGAACCTGAAACCATTCCAAGTTGATTTACCAATCTTGTAATAGTAGCTTCACGTAGTGGTTTTATGAAGATATCTGCTAGTTGTTGATCTGTTGGAACAAAATGCAATTCCACTGTACCTTCATCCACATTTTCCCTTATGAAGTGGTACCTAATGCTGATGTGCTTTGTCATTGAGTGTTGAACTGGATTACCTGTCATAGCAATATCACTTTGATTATCACAGTAAATAGGGATTTTAGAATATGTTAACCCATAATCGAGTAACTGATTCTTCATCCAAAGAATCTGTGCACAACAGAATCCTGCAGCAATGTATTCTGCTTCTGCAGTTGATGTGGAAATTGACTTCTGTTTCTTGCTAAACCAAGAAACCAATCCGCCTCCAAGAAATTGGCAGCTTCCACTTATGCTTTTCCTGTCTATTTTGCATCCTGCAAAATCTACATCTGAGTAACCTATTAGCTTAAAATCTGATTCTCTAGGATACCACAATCCCAGATCAGCTGTACCCTTAAGGTACTTGAAAATTCTTTTTACAGCTGTTAAGTGAGGTTCTCTTGGATCTGCTTGAAATCTTGCACAAAGACAGGTAACATACATGATATCAGGTCTACTTGCAGTTAGATAGAGTAATGAGCCAATCATACCTCTGTAATCAGTAATGTTAGATATATTTGATAATGTCATGGCTAATATAATTTATGTTTAGATTTCAGATCTTACTTAACAGGACAAATCAGTACTTAACTGTTGATCAGTACTTATACTGGAAGTCAGGACTTAAGGATATCAGTACTTATATTATCAGGAGATAATCATCAGAAGTTAGATATCAGAACTTAAGTGCTGAAGGATGATCAGATAAGGAAAGTAGCTGATTAAAGGAAAGAAGATCGAGATAAACATAAGAAGATATATGCATGAAGAAGGAGTTCCGTGAAGAATGGAATACTTGGAAGAAAAGATATCTGATTGATATATTTTAGGAAGCAGAATTATATTTAATATCAATTAGTGATTATCTTGTAACTGTGTAGTATATAAACACAGACATAGGGTTTACACTATAAGTGTTATCATATTCGAGAAGATTATTTATTGTAACCCTAGCAGCTCTCGTAATATTTGTTCATCACTGAGAGGTAACAGTTCCATACTGTAACAGAGTTTATTGTTTCAATAAAGTTTGTTTTCTGTTACTTAATATATTAAAGTTTGATTTGATTGTATTATACACTGTATTCTCGTAATATTTGAATGAAGATTTTCTTTGTTTTGCCTTTTGACATGAATCACAAAGGCCATCAGGAGCAAATACTGATTTTGGCAGTCCTCTCACAAGATATTTCTTGACTAGTTCATTTATATTATTGAAATTTAAATGAGAGAGTTTCTTGTGCCAATTCCAGCTTTCTTCAATTAATGCTCTACTTAACAGACAGATTGTAAAACCATCAGTACTTGTCGAAAGCTTGGCTTCATAAATGTTACCATGCCTGTATCCTTTCAGAACAACTTTGCATGTAGATTTGCTTACAATTTCACAGCGTTCTTCAAAGAAATCCACATGATAACCTCTGTCACAGATTTGACTAACACTCAGCAAATTGTGTTTAAGTCCTGAGACTAGAGCTACTTTTTCAATGATGACATTCCCAAGATTAATATTGCCATATCCCAGAGTTTTTCCCATGTTGCCATCTCCATAAGAAACACCTGGGCCAGCTTTTTCCACAAAGTCTGATAGCAGGGCTTTATTTCCAGTCATATGTCCTGAACATCCACTGTCCAGAACTAGGATGTTTTTCATGTTGCCCTGCAATCACAAAGACCATTAATGATTAGTTTTAAGGACCCAGACTTTCTTGGATCTTTTGGACTTATTAAATTTGTTAACATTTGCAGCGGATTCAGCATCAGAGTTTATGTTAACAGTTTTCTTATCAGAATTTACAATATCAGACTTTGCATCAGAACTTACACTAGAAGGAATAATACTAACTTTCTTTAAAGAAGGTTTTATTTGATAATAATCATAGTACAAACTATGATATTCCTTACAAGTATAAATGAAATGCCATAAACTACCACAATGAAAACAAGGATTTTGTGGCCTATATCTAACAGACTGACTCTTAACTCCTGATTTTGAAGGTAAGGAGTTTATGTTCTTATTCTTCCTGCAAAAAGAAGCCAGATGGTTAGAATTTCCACAGTTATAACATTTCTTTCTAGGAGCATTAGGAACAGGCTTATAATCATTGCTTTTATTCACACCTTCTTTTCCATTCCTATTTTTCCTAGGTGGCTTTACCTTGTTTACATTCTTAACATCTTTCAGCTTATGTTTAAGCTGCTTCTTTGTCATTAAGCCTATGTTAACTTCAGTTGGCTTATCTAGTTTTAGTTTGTCAGAAGTTAATTTCTCTTTAACTTCTGATTTATCAATATCATACTTTACAGCTACAAACTTAACAGGATTTGCCTTTGGCTTTTGTTTAACAACTATAGGCTCAATCTCTACAATTTCTTTATTATTCTTATCATCTCCATAACCTAAGTCCTCTTTCCAGTTTCCACTACTTAACAAATTCTGAATTGTTCTGCCAGAGTTAGTCCAAGTCTTGATAATCTCTTTTTCCTTTTCTAACTCGGTTTTTAGAGATTCATTCATTTTAAGCACTTCATCTCTAACATAGAAAGCATCATCTCTATCTTTCTGAGTTTGATGAAACATAACTAACTCTTTTTCTAAATAATCATTCCTCTTTTTATAAGCAAGATTTTCAGAAGTTAATCTTTCACATGTTAAAGTTTGATCTCTATAACTAATGAACATGGTTTTAAGATATCTTCTCAACTCAGTAATATCATCAGTATGAAAAGCATAAGTTATTTGAGGTACCTTTAACTCAGCAGCTTCAGAACTGCTATCAGCATTTTCCATCAAGGCATAGTTCACCTCACTTTCAGAATCTGAAGTGTCTGTCCAGCTTTTCTTCTTTGTGACAAGAGCCTTGCTTTTGTCACTCTTCACTTTCTTGCAATCAGGAGATATGTGGCCTTTCTCACCACAGTAATAGCATTTGACATTTGAGTAATCTCCTCTGTTAGACTTTCCTCCCTTGCCTTCAGATTTTCTGAAACCCTTTTTATCAGAACTTGCTCCTTTCCTGGAAAACTTCTTTCCCCTTCTGAATTTCCTGTATGCGATCTTTGTGATTCCTTTCACCATAAGAGCACACAAATCATCATCTCCTCATCAGGGTCCATCTCAGATAGACTTTCAGTTTTTGAATCCTCATCACTATCAGAACTTGATGACTCAGTATCAGACTTTGTGATGAGAACCTTTCCTTTGCCTTTCTTTGAAACAGCCACTTTAGGGGATTCCTCCTCAGCCTTAAGAGCAACTATCCTTGACTTTCTCTCATGCCTCTTGCTTCTTTAATCCATCTCAAGTTCATGAGTCTTGAGCATACCATAAATTTAATCAAGAGTAGTTTCATCAAGAGCATAGTTGTCTCTTATAGTTGTGGCCTTCAAATCCCAACTTTTAGGAAGAGCTAGAAGGAATTTGAGATTAGTATCTTCATGATCATATTCCTTATCCACCAGTGACAGATCATTCAAGAGTTTGACAAATCTATCATATAAACCAATCAATGATTCATCAGGTTTTGAGTAAAAGTGCTCATACTCTTGAGCGAGTATAGTCCTCATGTTCTTCTTAATTGAATCAGTTCTCTGGCATCTTGTCTCCAAGGCATCCCATATCTCCTTTTCAGTCTTGCAGTCAATTACCCTGTTTGACATGACATTATCAATGGCACTATGCAGCAAGTGTCTTACCTTTGCATCCTTTGTAATAGATGAGATATCTTCAGCTGTATATTTACTTTTCTCCTTTGGTACAGTCTGTGCTGGCTGATATGCAACTACAACAGAGATCTTGGTTGGCTTATGTGGTCCTTCATTGATTCTGTCAAGGTATTCTGGATCTGTAGCTTCCAGAAACATAGACATCCTCACCTTCCATATGGGATACTCAGAAGGTTTCACTATGGGAACCCTAATAGTCTCATATCGATTATGGATTTGAGTCTTTGGAGTTTCTTCAGTTTTAGTGGGCTTGGTTGG
This sequence comes from Apium graveolens, assembly GCF_009905375.1. Classification (NCBI taxonomy): domain Eukaryota; kingdom Viridiplantae; phylum Streptophyta; class Magnoliopsida; order Apiales; family Apiaceae; genus Apium; species Apium graveolens. Next base: position 124,773,185 of record NC_133656.1, on the reverse strand, counting down.
AGTTTGTTCTTCTTCAGACATGATTGTTTTTGGATCTTTATTGTATGTATGTTAACAGATTGCTCTGATACCACTTGTTAGGTCACACACACTGTAGAAGGGGGTTGAATACAGTGTTTACTACAATCAAATCCAATATAAGAACTTAAGTAACAGAAAATAGATTTTATTCAACACAATAAACTCTGTTACAAAGAACTGTTCTCTCTCAGTGATGAACAAATTATCACGAGAGCTGCTAGGGTTACAATGAATAATAAACTCGATTAAGATAACACATATAGTGTAAACCCTATGTCTGTGTTTATATACTACACGGTTACAAGATAATCTTCTAATTGATATCGAATATAATTCTGCTTCCTAATATATATCAATCAGTTATCTTTTCTTCCAAGTATTCTATTCCTTATAAAATTCTTCTTCTTCATGCATATCTCTTCTTGTTTCAGTCTCGATCTTCTTTCCTTTCAATCAGCCGCCTTGCTTATCTGAAAGCCTCCTTAAGTTCTGATATTATCTCCTGATAAATATCTCCTGATAACTTAAGTTCTGACAACTTAAGTTCTGATATCTTAAGTCCTGACTTCAGTATAAGTACTGATTTCCAGTTAAGTACTGATTTCTCCTGTTAAGTAAGATCTGAAAACTAAACATAAATCATATTAGACATGACATCACAAATATATCTAACATTTTATAAAGCCGGGAATCGTCCAATCTCAACCATTTTTATGTTTTTACAACCCGAAACTCTTCCGAAAACTCTTTCCTAACCTAATCTGGTAATTCTGGACATTTTCCATGTTTTGACTTTTTCGATCCGGATTACGGTTTGACCCGTGCCGGGAAAAATTGTCGATACGATAACCTTTTCGATAACATTATCTTCGTACAGAGCGTTTTATAAAAGCCCGGTTTTGATAATTATCCAAAACCTTTGATGCTTATCCAAAACAGGATAATGCTTATCCAAAACAGGATAATGCTTATCCAAAACATGATAATACTTATCCAAACAGGATAATGTTTATCCAAAACGTTATCCGATAGGATCATTTTTATAGTTACTTAGCGGCTAAGAAACGTATTTATCGATCCAACATGATCCAGAACGTACTAGTATTCCATAAATATAAATAGCCCTTTTCTTATTTTATTTCACTCGTATAATCATAATTAGGCAGTACAAACCAGTAAAACACAGAGAAAGCCCTAATAAAATGCCGTGTTCTTAAAAATCAATCGCACAAACAAAGGTGTTATCGAACTCCGATTCGGGCGTGCAATATATCAAAAAGAAGCTATCGAAAAACTCTTTCTGAATCAACCATCCATTTTAGTGCAGAAATCAAGGTACTTTTCTTATTCAATTATTTTATTTCGAATTATTTATGGATTAAATTAGGAATTTTTATTCTTGATGATTTTGATATGATTTGATGGCATAATCATGTAGATCTTTTCTTCCTGATCATTTTGGTATATTATATGACTAATTTGGATTTCAATCACATGTTCAAATTGTTGTTTGATTCTCGAATTGAAGAACTAGGGTTTATGTGTTTGAATGTTCTTAATTGGAATTTAGGCGTTTTTGATTCAAGGGTTATGGATTGAAATTGATTACACCATGTTGTAGATCGTTTAAAAACAAATCGAATGATATATAGCTAGCTAACAAACGATTCATAGATTGTCCCAATCGAGCCTCACCGGAAAACTGATCCCAGGCGGCATCATGATTTTCCGGTTGATATTCCGGCCAAACGACGAGGTTTTTGAGGATTTTGTTTGGATAATCGAGTTCGTCTCGTTGAGTTCTTCTGATCTGCATGTTTTGTCGAGTTCTGGGCACGTCGACTCGCCGACGGTGGCCGGAGACCGCGACGGCGACGGTGCCGAATTGCAATCAGGCCCCCGACCTTTTGTAATATTTTCATTCCAGTCCATATGCTTTCAGAAGTTTATAAAAACATGATTTTTGTTTTGTTTATTTTCAAAAATTATATTTTCTTTTATAATATTTTCAGAAATTGATTTTTATTATTTTTAAAAATTCAAAAATTCAATCATTCTCTTCTGAAAATTATTTTTAATAACAAAATAAATCTTAATTAATTTTAGTTGATAATTAATTATTTAATTAGTCAATTAATTTAAATGTTAATTGATTAATTAATTTAATTAGTTAGTAATTGATTTTAATTAATTATTTAACTAGATTTAATTATTTCTTTGGATTAAAAAATTCAGAAAAATAGTTTCGAGTTTTAAAATATTATTTAAAATTATTTTCAAGGCTCGATAAATTTTATAAAATTATTTTAAAGTTAGATTCGGGTGTTCGAATTCTATTATTTAAATATAAAATAATTCGGAGACCTGTTTTAATTCTGAAAAAAGTTCAAAAATTTGTATTAAATATCTGGAAAATCTTTTTGACCCTGAATCTTCTTTGAAAAATTAGTTTGATCGAATATCTTACGTGTTATGTGCTATATATGATTTGATTGCTCTATATTATGATTATATGTGCGTTGTTTGAATGTTTTGCTATAACTTTTAATCCGTACGTCGGATTTGGGTGAAACGAAGGGTAGATAGAAGCTTGTATCGAATAGAATGAGATGAGAAGTAGTGTTGATAAGTATATGTGATGTATAATAGAGGAAGCGAGACATAAAAAAAAGCAAGTGGTCAGTGAGTGGGAACCAATTGACAAGTGTTGGTAAAGTGAAAGCGAATTGTTAAGGCAAGTGCTTCTGATCTTCTTGTTGTAATGTAATGCAAGTACTTTTGAACTCTTTTCATTATGTTGCAATTATTCCTAATAATTATGGTTCTATATTGCAAGTACTTTGAAGTACTTAACCCTAAGCCCTGATTCTTGTTGATCTTGAGCCGCAAGCCTTATTTCTTGTAAATTATTGGTTGTTGAATTCTTGGATACGAACCATACATATCCGATACTACTCCACAAATACATATCTACCACATACTGATTCTTGATATCAGGTTGCTTAACCTACAAACCTTTATGCCTTGTATAGAAGAAGACCATTCCTTGTAACCTTTAAACCCTTGGTCTTCTACATTTTGATTATTTCCCTGAATTGTAAGTCAATCTTCTTGTTTACCTTGTTATACCTGCATGGTGTTGTGAATCACCTTATGCTTTAAGATAAATGTTGTTTATGATTCAGTTTATTGAATTACATTATTTACTATATTATTATTATAGAACTGGATTGGTTTTAAATATGGGCCAAATTCGTGGTCGGACCAGATTCGTGGTCGGACCAGATTCGTGGTCATAATAGGCCAATGTGTGCCTTGGATCCAGTATATAGAGCAAAGTTGGGAGCCTTGCTCGGGGTTAGTGCGTGACTGATCAGCAGCCTAACCTTGGTTTTAAAATTGAAAGTGAATATCCAAATCTAATCATTGCTTATCAGGAAACTTGATTCCCTATATCATTTCAATTGATCATTATCTAATCTCAGTGTTGTCATTATGACTTGCTGAGCTAGTTAGCTCACTTTTGCGAAACTGTTTATGTTCTTTCCCAGTTAAGAAGGAAACTGGTGATGGCGAGGATCCCCAGTCGAGTGTGCAAGCTAGGTTTTCAGGTTGAAATGAAATAAGCTAACAGAAGATGTGTGGCTATTGTGTATTAAAGAGTTTGTAATAAAGTTTAACTTCAGATCTAAGATAAATAAATTTAGGATTTGGTACGTTTGTAATAAATAAGATTGTGGCTTGTCGACATACTTTGAATTATTGCGATCCGTAGATATGGTAAGGTCAGTGCATATATCTTATTATATTCATAAACAGGTTTAAATATGATGTGTATGTGTGTGTCATGGACCCAAAACTTCTGACCCGAGTTTGGAGGGCGCCACACTTTGATTCTTAAGAACACCAAGAACAATTTCAAAGAATTCTTCAAAATTATAATTTATTTTTTGATTTTTATATAATAAAAGAATAATTATATATTTAATAAACGGTATTTATAGTTATAAAAATAATACTCCCAAAATTATTTAGGGCATAATTATATCATTTAATAAAAATATTTAGCCCAAAATTAATAATTAACGGGAATTAATTTTTAATCCAATAAATATAAAAATTATGTCAAAAATTCCCAAAAATTATGAATAATTAAATAATACAAAAATATTAAATATTTGATAGTCCTACAATTTTATAAAAATAAAAATACGATTTTGGTGGGCTTTTACTTCCCGGTAGAAGCCCGAAAAAGTCATTTTTAGGAAATAAAACACTTTCTAAATTAACTGAATGTTCGGAAAATCACTTTGATACACGCCATATGATGCAAAATAAAGCCAATTGCTCCATACTAAATAACAGCTATAAAAATGAAATTTGGAAAGTATAATTTTTAATATAAATCCATTTAACACGTAGTAAAGTACCTGAAAATAATTCGTACCACACAGAACACATATAGCACATACATATAAATTTTTATAACAAATCATAATTTATAATAGCATAAACCACATGATACTCATTTAATATATCACAAAAACAATCGTAATTTTTCCCAGTCGTTACATACCTTCCAAGCAACTAACTAATACTTTTACCAGAAAGAGATTTAAATTCCTTATACTTAGACATCGGAATATTCATTCTATTTTTATCTTAAGTTCATTCCACTATAGCTTTAATGGTTTCCCACATGTGTTTAGCACTAACACAATCCTTAATCTGATGGCTCATGTTAGAATCCATTGACTCGACTAAAATCTATCGAAGACTTGCATTTAGAAAAACTAACTCCTTATCCCTATCAGTGTATTCAGACGGATCCTTTGGGATAACCTCTTGAGGAACTCTATTGTTTGAATCCAAAGGTATAGAAATGTCCTTCCTTCGTACAAACAGACCACTCTCTAAAATTTCCATGTAATCACAATTTGCTACTTTAATATACAGAGTGATATTTTTCTTTCATAATTTATAGCTATTTTCAGTGACATTATTGAATGAAGCAACCTTGACACTACTTACTTTTTAAGTACTCGTGCTTTCATATCTAAAAAAATTCTACAATATAACGTCTCAAAATACGATAACCCAAACAGCCAAAATCACTAACACCAAACAATTAACCAAATGACAACAACCAAAAACAGTACGACCACAAATCAATCCAAATCATATCTACACCAACGAAAGCACTCACAGTCTGCATAATAACCAAAATCAATATAGTGACTTACTAATATTACGGATTTGATCTGTATATCGATCAGTAGGCTCTGATACCAATTGTTAGGTCCAAAAAGTACATACAGAGGGGGGTGAATATATATTCTTGGTTTTAAATATAAAATGCAACAAAATTTAAAATTTTAAATGAAATAAACAAACATAAGAGATTTTGTGAAATAACTATTATATAAAGAAATTAAATCACAAAGGTTTGCTTACACTTTTAAATATAGATTCAAAGTTAGAAAGAGAAAGAGCCAATGCAAATATAGCTATCAAGCTAATGGCTTCTTCTTATCACTCTAAAAACCTATAGCTCTTATAAAATAATAAATAATATAATCTAAAAAGCTATAAATGATGATTTTATCAAGATGTGTAATTCTTTAATGACGAGTAAACAATTAGGCATGACCTCTCCTTGTCAAATTAATATTTTTATGTGCTAAGAATAATTTGTAAGAGCTTCGCACTTTTTACTGTTGAAGATATGTAATTCCAATATGCATCTATTTGATTACATAGGCTAGTATATGGATTAATATTAGCCAAGTATTCAATTGATAGCTCTCAAAACTTTGTCCAACTTGTGCCCATGTACTATTAGAACCTTCACTTGCGCCTAAGGGATGTTTCAAACTTAATTTCTGAACAAAACATGATTACTTGCACCTATAAGGACTAAGTAATGAACTACTTGCACCTAGGAGGGATGGGGAAGTGATTTTGCCTTAGATTTTTCCTCACTTGCGCCTACAAGGCACTATAAGGCATCACTTGCGGCTACTAGCTCTAATGGGGACTTTGCCTTAGTTTTTAAAGGCTTATTTGCGCCTCCAAGGGACTAAAGAAGGCTTAATTGAACCAACTAGGATGTAGAGGGAGTTTTCCTTAGTTTTTATAGCCCTGCTTACGCCTACTAGGGGTTACTTTCTCCTAGAGGGACCAAGAGGCATTTCTGAGTTAGTTTTTGAGCTCATTTCTTTCTTGTTACTCCTAATAGGTCAAGACAACTTCTAGTACTTAGTTTTTTAGCCATATAATAAGGTACTTGCTCCTACTAGGAAATAGAGTATCCTTGGCGACTCCTACTACAAGGTAGTGATCACTTTGACTTAGTTTTTGTAGAGCACTTTAACCCCTAAAATGTCCCGTCTTCATATCTTCTCTTAGAGTCTTCGTATAAATGATATAACCTTCATATTTAGATACGAATCCTCACTTAACAATTCTTCTAATGATAGTACTTAGTTTCCCTTCACGGATCAGTGACGCCTAGTGTAATGGTATGGTTCACAGATGACTAGTTCCGCTCTCAGACCTTCGTACTATAATCTTTATAAACCATTGTTAAGTCTTCTATCATATACAGTCAACTTCACGTAGAATCCTTTAGGTATTCACACTAATCCTAATAATTGTTTCTACATGACATCAATCTTATTCCTCTGATGTTTGAACATATTAACAAACTTTATAAGGACTTCTGTTGACGTCTTCTTCACTGCAGCTACCAAGATCATCATGTATATACCCAATAATCAATCTATACTGATTCTAGTGGAACATAAATTATATGATAGTTCTTTGTTCTATGTTGAGTTATCCAAATCAGCATTATTAAGTTATACATACAACTTCAATCTTGCTCAACAGGAAGTAACCTCATTATTGTAGAATTACATTCACGGCTTTTTTTCTTGATAATTTTTACCGTATTGGGCTCTTCTTAGTTGTAGTCTCAAGATGAAGCCCAACTTTCACCGACACTGAAGTGGTAGAAGCCCCATAAACTTCCTACATAACTCCATATATTGAGGATCAAACCCAATAACTCCATATATTGAGGATCAAACCCAATGTAGTTCTTGATAATCATCATAAATTCGTGTTTATTCCTTTTTAGGTGGGATTACCTTGGTTATCAATGTTTATCAACTGATTATGACATATCTCATTGGTATCTTAGCTCTCGTAGAACTATGAATGCGCATATATCGATCATTATCTTAAAAATAAGTAGTTTATCATATAAATATGATATACATATATATTATGATATATATAAGTAACTATTTATAAAAACCGTAGATATATGTTAAAGAGACGTTCTTCTAGAAAAATAGAAGGGTATCCTTATCAAGAATGGCTTTTCGATGTGGTATCCCCGCTCTTCGGGGCTGATGGCCACAAATCCCATGTCGATTACCCTATATGGGAGCCCAGCTTATAGGGGCTCTTCTAGAGGTTGTTCAGTAAAGGCTTCCAATCAGGTACCTAAGTGAAGGTATTATTTGCCCTATCTATATATGTTGATCTATCGTGTAGCCTTCTGTATATGATCCAGAATCACTAAAGGACCTAGTCAATCATCCAATATCATTATGGATTGGACCTCAAACGTCCACATGGGCCTAAATCTTGCCCATGCAAGATTTAGGTCATAACACCTATCATGAACTAATTTACCCGGAATCCCAAAACTTTTTGAAAGCATTTTTATGAATATTATAAAATTAGTTTTAAATATATATATATATATATATATATATATATATTGCATGAGCATAAGTAAACTCAACAAATACGTTAAATAATAATATATATTTACTTTTGATGGATATTGGATTATTGAATATGTTAAATAATATTTTTAAAAAATGATTCAAATTAAATATTTTGGTAAGAACGAGATCCATATACAGTCAAACACAATTGCGATCTTTGCAATTTAAGACCGCACACTGTTTCGGTACATAGTTTTGAAGAAATTACATGCATACCACAATAAATTTATAATCTGTACATCGTTTTAATGTATAAAATCTATTTGATTTCTTAAAATTAACAAAATATAAAATCTATGTGTTATTTTAAATTAAAGATTAAAATCTTATTGTATATCTGTCATTTATTTTTGATATCTCATTTTAATTTTCCAAGTTTCAGATTCTTAGTTATAACATTTTTTATGGATTTTTTCAATCTTTTCTTACTGATATCCCCTCACACAAGTAGTATAAATATCTTTCAATTCCTGGTCATGTTTTTCATATTTTGAGTGTGTTCATAAGAGATACTAATAGTGAGAAATTATCAAAATGAACATCGATCTCAATAAGAGTTTATTTTTTGTGAATATCGCTGATCTTATGGCTCATATATCGATGATTGAAAATACTTCAGAAAGAATAGAGAAACTCGATATGTATGTAAATGAATTGAATGTTGAGATGATGAAGCTAAAGGAGTTGGAATGTGATTCACCTTTATGTATCCTTGTTCTAACAGAAGGTATAAATTTATTCAATATATTTTATACGTATAACTAATATACATGCATATATCATGTATATGATTTTGTCAATTTAAATGCTATGTTTATATTTTTCAGCAATCCAAAAATTGGAAAAAGAGATTTTGTGGTACAAAAACATGAAGACTAGTGTCGTAACACATGAATTTATGCCGTTGAAAATTGGTGATTCAAAAGAAACGGAAAGGCCAGAAAAATCCAGTGATGTTGACAAGAAGAATTGCATGAGTTCTGTTCAACCTAAGAGTAAAATTGTTGTATTCAATACAACTAATAAAAATTATTCTTCGCATGACAGTTTATTGGTAACGTCTTTTAACCATTTTACAATGATTTTTAATGTTTACTTGGTAGATAAATATAAATTACTATTATTTATTTATTTATTATATTTGTCAGATAATACCTTTTTATTAATGTTTTTACAAAACTAATTAATTATTGTTCATTAAACATCAGGACTATTTATTTTTAATAATTGTTAATGGGTAATATTACGTGTGAAATATTGATCTTATAAAAGTAGTTCTTTTAACAACATGAAATGTCAACTAAATAAATTCTGTTTTTGTTTGATCCTTATAAGCAGATACGAGAAGATATTGTGACATATGAAAATTCAAACAGTCCGATAAACATTAATTTTAAAAAGAGGAAAGCTGCTTTTGTTCCATATCAGAGACCTTCGGGTGTTATTATTGATGAAAATTCCAATATTACTAGTGGTCAACATTCTTCTTTTGTTCCTGGGTTCAGTTCAAATTCACGTAATATGAATTTTAGTGGAAACATTGTTACAAGTTTAACTTATCAACATTCACTCATGGACTCGTCAAAGAAACCAAGGCTCAGTTGGACACATGATTTGCACCGTGAATTTCTCCGAGTTGTGGAAGAGCTCGGCGGTCTAACAGGTATATAAATTAACTTTCATTCAAAAATAATAAAAACTTTATATATATACTATTAATCTGGAAATTACTTTATTGTTATATTGATGTCAATTTTTATATGAAGATGTTGTGTTAAATTTAACCATTTGGGTATTGTAGTTTCAACACCCAAACAAATCAAGAATAGAATGGGAATTGACAACTTGAGTAAAGATGAAATTAAGAGTCATTTACAGGTAACTATTATTTGTACGCCTAAAATAAATTTGTAATTATATTGTGTAAAAACATATTACTTTATATGTGATTATATTTACAGAAATGCAGGATACAACATAAACAACAAATTTTAGCTTCAAATCATGCTTTAGTTGTCTCATCAACATCAGAACTCTCGTTAACCGGACAGGGTTGTCAAGCGGAAAAGTCAACATGATTTGTTTATGAAAACTCAGCCTCTCACAAAGATCTACTAAGGAAGATAGTGAAAATAATGTTCGAGATATAGGATAAAAGGTTATGAATAAACTATAAAATTTTGTTTCTAAGTTGTTTGTCAGATTGAAAATAAATTTATGTACTTTTAAAAAAACATGTTCTTTACAAATTTATGTATTATTAGTGATAGAGATAATGAGTTTTTGCCGATATAAGTCCAATGGTACAATATCTTTACAACTTGAGCAAAGATGACATTCAGAGTCATTTACAGGTAACTATAATCTCTACCCCCAAAATAAATCTGTAACTATATTGTATAATAATGGATTGGTTATATGTAATTATATTTATATAAATGCAGGATACAACATCAACAACAAATTTTAGCTTTAAATCATGCTTTAGGTACCTCATCAAAATCCTCGTTAACTGGACAGGGTTTTTAAGCGGAAAAGTCAACATGATTTCTTTATGTAAACTCAGCCTCTCACAGAGATATACTAAGAAAGATCGAAATTTGGAATACAAAATTTATGAATAAACTATAAAATTTTGTTTCCAAGTTGTGTGTCAGATTGAGAACAAATTTATGTACTTTTTTAAAAAATAACATGTTCTTTACAAACTGATGTATTATTAGTGGTAGAGTTAATGGGTTTTTATAAAATTGATTATCAAATAATTATATTTTTAATCAATACGAACATTCAAATAAACTTAAATAATTAAAATGCAAAATTTTTTATCTTTAGAAAAATTGAAGATAATGCGTTTTTCTTAGGAAATTAAATTAAAGAAAAAGTTGGAAAAAGGATTTCACGGATTTTTAAAATTTTTATAAATAAAATAATTCTAATTATTTGATAATAACTTATGGGAAAAGATCTGATTGTAATATAGTTGAAAAAAATGAAATTTAAATAGTTTATTATTATGATATTTATGCGTTATAAATTTTTTTACTGTATCTATTTAAATATTTCGATTCATCATGGTGGTCTTGTTGCTTTGTGAGTACTATTTATATGTCAAGTTTATGACCTAAAAATTTATCCATTTTAATAACATTTTATTAGTTCTTTTGAGATAATTCACAACATTTTATTTTTAGGTATTAAGATTTTATTTTTCAAAAGTATATTGATCTTTTTAGTAACATTTTTAAATATTTTTCAAATTCTTTTAGGTTTTTTTAATATTTCTCCAAATTTCTTACAAAATAATGATATATTTTTACGAGCTTTTTCACAGTGTTACTTTTTTTAAGGCATTTTGAAAAATAAAAATGTCAACTTGTTTTATATTTTTCTTAAATTACTTTTAAATTCTAATTTTTTTGATTATTTGATATATATATACACACACATAAAGCCACTGTATTAGCACTTAAAATATCCTTTCAGAATACTTTAGGTTGTTTAATGGAACACTAAACCAAAGTGTGGACTTGTGCAAAAATCTAAAACAAAACTCTGTGTAATAGATTTATTAATTTCTATTCAAAATAGCTAATAAGATGATTGTTTTACATTATACTATTTTGATTGTAAGCGTCCAATGATTAGTGTTTTTATAGTAAATTATGGATCTTCCTTATCAAAAGAAGAATGTAGTTTGTCCAACGATGTTTCATAGGGTTCTTTAATCCATTCTTTCATGCTCAATGACAAGATCCATGAAACTTCATTAAAATAGGAATGAACTTGATTACACTTATGAAATACTATAAAAAAACTTAAAAAATTAAAAAGTGCACATCTGAATATTTTTTAAAATTGAATATTTATAAAATTTATAAGTATTACTCAAGAAAACGTGTGCATAATAGAACAAAGTCTTTTTATAATACCCATCTCCATCTCAAGATGTGTTTTTGATTTTGTGTATCCAAATGCATTCGTGTAATTAAATATATATACATAGGTTAATGTGAAAACAAATATACTTACCAATATTTTATGTTATTTTGACAAACAAGAAATTTTATTAACTCAGGAACATCAACTGTCAAAGCATAATCAACTCGACTAGAAACAGACCTCCAGTCGAATACACCATCCGGCTAAGAATATGACTCTCTAGCTAGTTCATGAGCCGCCATATTAGCGGATTGTTTAATATAAAATAACTCGACTGTGTTTAACTCTTTCAACATATTTCGACAATCCATCACTACCTACCAAACGGAGAGGCCATCTGAACATTACTACGAATCGATTGGACATCTACCAGAGAAACTGACTCCACTATGATTTGTTGCCATCCTTATGCCTGAACCCAGCTAAGAGCTTCCTTTATGGCTAATGCTTCTGCCATCTCAGGAGAGAATAAGCTATACATACGCATAGTTCTAGCAGAAAGAACATCCCCATGATAATCTCGAACAATCATTCCAACTCCAGTAGCATTATACTCATCAAACGTTGCAGCATCCACTGATATCTTACATTTAGCCTCCTATAGTTTAACCCAAGTACAATCCCCATCTCCTTCAATAAGATTAGGAAAAGGATTAATTATCAAGTGACTCACTTAGTACGCACTAATGTATCAAGCGGGTCACCGGGTTTTGTTTGGTATCATTTAAACCACTCAACTGGCAACACGTGACACTCCGTTAATTTGTTTAAAAACTGCAGATGGAAAAGGCTGATGTGAAATGCTAACGACTAGTTCTGCAACGTGGCTATCTACATAAGTCTCTACCCACCTATATGTACAGATACACCCGATATATGTACAGATTCAAGTTGGGTTTTAGGTTTATTTGTTCTTCAATATGAGTAGCAGCATGAATTTTCTCCCTGAGTCACATCATCATTCTTTATGTGGAGAACGAGTACGGTTATAAACAAGCTGAATAGAAAAAAAAACCCGGAAGACGTTTTCTTACATGTTGCAGAGGAAAGGTGTGCATCTTTTAATTTTCTTCAATTCTGAAAACATGTGATTAATTTTCATGGAATCATCATTATACAATACCCTAACATTTTTTTCAAAACTATGACCATCACACTGAAAATATACTAACAAGTTTTGTCTGTCATAATCAAAAACAACTGAATAATCTTCCAAATCACTAAAACACATATTATCAGTATCCTTATATACCAAATCCACCACTCCTCTTACATACTGTATATTTCCTTTAGGTGGATTTGTGAATTACCCACGATGATGAACATAAACATCAATCTGAACCATATTGTACATTAATATACGAAAATTCAGAAATCTAAACATATATGAACACAAATTTATACATATACAAACACAAAAACTTAAATTTACATATATGAACACAAACCCTTAAATATACATGCAGTCACTTAAATGTAATAATATGAACAGTAAAATGGGGTTTAGGGTTCTTCGATCGTACCTTTACTATCGATGATCGTCGATTGTTGTTCTTGATCGCCAAAAATAGGGGCTTAGGGTTTATTTGTGTCGATTGAGTTCACTTTTAGATGTCCCATAGTCATTTTTGGCTCATAGTTACTTTGTTTTTATTTTTATTTCTTTTTAATTTGTCTGATTATATGTCAGTTTTCCACGTATCATCCAACATGGGGTCAAAGCAAGTCCACGTAGATCAAACTAACGGAAATCGTTTAATTTAATGTTTGACTTTTTCAGAGTTAACGGAGTGTCACGTATTTCCTGTTGAGTGGTTTAAATGATACCAAAGAAAACCTGGTGACCCACTTGATACATCAGTGTGTACTAAGTGAGTCACTTGATAATTAACCCGATTAGGAAAATGGGTGCACATCAAATCTCTTTGGGATAATCTCCATTGTGTAAGATATTGTTTAGCTTTTGCAATCACAACATGAGCACGAGTATAATTACTATTCCATACTAAATCGCTTTCCAGATTGCCCAACTAACAGTAGCAATTTCTGCACGCTTGTCTTTGTCACATGTAACCAGAATTCTCTCCCACCATTGATACAACTCTTCGCCTTCATACCAGTGAACCTTATAAATTTTCCAACACAGAGCTGCAAAGGAGCAACTTACAACAACATGATATATTGTCTCATCTCCATATTGACACACTGGATAAAAGCTCTGAACCACCACCTGTTTACTTTGCAACTGCATCAAAGTAGGAAGACATCAAGATAACGAGTGCCATACAAAATTAAGAACCTTAGGCGGAGCTTTTAAAAGCCAAATTTTCCGCCAAAATATGTCATTGTGCTCTCGCCTCCATGCCTCCTTACGAACCTGAAGAATTCGATAAGCACTACGAACTGAGTAATTTCCTGAAGGCTCATCTATAACACCCTCCAAATAAGGGGTATAGATTTGGGGCATTATTAACACGAACTACTTACTAAACCTGTTCAAGCATAGTATAAATAAATAATTACCCCGAACTACTACTCAGGATCTTTTCAAGGTTAAGGATTGAAAACAATTACGACAAACCAACTTTATTACAGACCAGTTTAAACAACCTGTCTCAAGAACTCTCTTTATTACAAAACATTATTCTATTCACATTTTAAACTAAACATCTTTTATTCCAACTACAACTATTACTTAACCTGACTCGCTTCTTGACTACTCGGGTTCTGATGGGTTTCACTCTCAACCTTAACTGAAAACAAGGTGAACAACAATAAAAGGGGGTGAGCCAAAATTGCTCAGCAAGCCTGCAATAATATATATAGTGTAAAGAGATAAGGATAAATGAATCAGAGATCTGCTGGTTTGAACAACCACCTGTTTCTGTAAGAAATAATAAATTTCCATTACTGGCGAGTGCCAAATAAACGAGACTGGAAACGAGAACCAATATATGCACTATAACCTACTGATTAGTCAGGATATAGTGCGGATCTATACCCAACTGCATAGACCCAACCAACATAAGGGGTATCCAGGAAACTATGGCCTAATAATCTAGGGTCCGGTTAATACCCGGCCCGCATCGTAACCATCCAGTCCATAGCTTAGCATCCGGAATAATCGGTATGATTTCGATGTATCTCAACATCAGGATATATCAGAGTATATATAACAAGGGTAAAAGTATTGGAATATGAATAGGGGATTCAATAAATTGGGAGAAATCAAGAATCAAAATGAAATAGAAAGAAGGATCAATAATTGTGTATCAGTATATGAGAACAAGAATTATCAAGATGTAATTGATATGGAAAGTTGGATATATTTCACTATTCTGAACTTAGAATAGGAGAAAAACTTGTCTGGTGCGTACTTCACCTCGTATGATTCACTGCCTTTTATCTCTTGCTTGATTCGCCTTGTTGGTACTGAATCTATCATGGAAAGATATTCGTTTAGATAACTTATCTTATACGCGTATCTCAAATTGATACCATGTAACCCTAATAGTCTACCCATTCGAATCTATCTGACTCGCACATAATTATATAACACATAAGGTTCACATAATCACATAAAGCACATAGCACATAAGGCACATAATTGATTTTAGACTCGTAATTAATTATAGATTCGATATAGACTTTTATTCCCATTAACTAACACTATCTGGTTCGATTCCTAATTTTTCAGGATTTATTAGACTCGTTTCTACCCCTAATAGTGCCTATAAACAATTAATTACCATAAGCCGACTCGCATCCGAAAGAAATTATGATTTATAATTATTTTTAATGGAATCGGGTCATTTTTCTGAGTCTAAGGGTCTTCGTTTCACTCAAATCGGACTAACGGTTTAATTATTACGCAATAAACAAGATTTAATTAATTATAAATCAATTATAAATAATTAATCATAATTAATTAAACCTTAATTATATTTTTAAATAATTATTTAATATTTATCATATTTTAAAATAATTATTCCATAATTTTTTGAATTAATTACAATTAATTATAAATTATTTACAAATTATTTGATTAAATTGATTATTAATAATTAATTATTCAATACGAATAATTATTACAACTCTGATCGCATAAATAAACGAACGCTCGAATACTAATTCCAAATTATCGAAATACTACTCGTATAATTACGAGTTACTTGTATTATTCACTTAACTATCGAATCATTACTCGAAATATTCGATCTATTATTATTTAATCTTATTTATTAATTACTTACTTAATTATTAAATAATAGATAAATAAATAAATATTTAGATAACTAATTAAATAATTAAATAAATAATTAAATTCAAATTTCTAAATTAATAAAATAAGTTATAAATTATTTATAAAATAATTCAGATTTTTAATCTGATTTTTATTTAATTTTATAATTTATAAAAACTAATTTCTAATTTAAAAAAATAAATTTAAATAATTAAAATTGCAGAAACACAGTCAAGGAAATAATTTGGGGCTTTTTAGGATCAAACCCGGGTCGAACACCGGGTTGAAATAGGGTCGAACCCGGGTCGCGAAGAACATCACCGCGGCTCCACCGCCGTTGATCGTTCCGGCGAATCGAACGATCAAAACACAGAACTCCCGACTGATTTCTTCTGTTTTCTCGTCCCACAGCAGCCCACAACAGTTTCCCCCGCCATCCTCCTCCTTCCTCGTCGTCCCCGACGTCAGGAAGCTCAAGAATGCCGTCGCGGCGGTGGTTCTCCTCCGACGCCAAAAACAAAGCCAAATCCTACGAAATCGGTGCCAATCGACTCTAAATTTAATGATCTACACTTCCCCATCAACGAAATCATCAAAAAATTACTCAAACATAAAACCCGAACTCGACATAAAACCCAAGAATCACAACTTGAAAATCGATTAATCCAACAACAAAATTGATTACAGAATTGAAAACTAGATTCAATAAGCTTCAATTTGACTACTTACATGATCGATTTGGATGCCGGAATCACTTCGAATTTGTGCTTTGATTCTTGCTGCTATAAACTCTAATTTCATAGAATTGGGGATTGTTCTTGAATTTTCTGATTTTTTATGATTAATTAACTAATAATTAACAATAAATCAACTATTTATATTTACCAAAATAATACCCCTAAATAAAAGTAAGGGTCCAATTACACATCTAATAAAATATTTGGTCCCAATTTTTATAATTTTTGGGTATTAATTATGAATTTTTAAATATCCAATAAATACAAAATATATGCCAAAAATTCCCAAAAATTCTGAATATTACAAAAATACAAAGAAAATTGATGTTTAATAATTTCATCATCATATAAAAATAAAAATGTGATTTTTTGTGGGTTTTTGACACCCGAAGGGGTCCGGAAAAGTCATTTTTCGCGAAAGAGGTAAATTTGTAAAACGTCTAGATGTTCAGAATATCGATGTGGTATAGGCTATACTTAGCAAAATAGGTCCAATGATTTTGTTTGAAATATGGGCTTTTAAAACACTGTTTGAGCTGTACGGATTTTGATATAAATCATATAACTTATAATAAAACACTCAATAAATACCCGAAACACATTCCGATCAAAACAGACAACACGTAGCACATAACAATTAGGGTTTTATGACTCAACACACTTAATCACATAATAATACACATAAGTTATCTTTATTAAGATATAATACAAGCGTAATTTCTCGGTCGTTACATTCTTGCACCAATAAACAGTATATGTCTCCTGCTCTTCTCCAATTGGGATATTTCTTATACAGCTACTATCTCTCTCATTAAATAAATCCTTCAAAATCTCCTCGTCCCATCCTCTGCCATCCATAGTCATAAGAGATGAAACCTTTTGATCAACAAGGCCCGGATGTGATGAAGTAACATAAGGGTTACTATCATCTAATAACCAAGCCTGACAAAGAATATTGATATCCTTCCCTGTGCCAACTCGCCAATGCAACCCTTCAATCACAATGTCTTTCGCTTCCAATATACTTCGCCATATAAATCCGGGATTATTTCCCAATGAAGCATCTATGAACTGACAATTAGGAAAATATCTCGCTTTGTAGAGTCGAGTAGCCAAACTTTTGGTATTAGACATAAATTGCAACCCATGTTTACCTAGAATAGCTAAGTTAAAATATCTGAAATCTTGAAAACTCATACCCCCTGCAGATTTATGTTTATACAGATGATCCCGACTCATCCCATGGATGCCTCTCCTATCTCCCCCTTTTGAGTTCCACCAATATTTTGCAATCGTTCTCTCAATATCCCTTGTAATTTCTACAGGTAAGAGGAAAACACTCATAGCATATATAGGGAGAGACTGAGCAACAGTTTTAGTTGAAACCTCTTTGTCACCCTGTGAAACCAAAACACCATCCAACTCATAATTTTATGCTTGATCTTGTCTTTCAAAAATGCTAGAGTTTGCACTTTACTTCTACTCATCATATTCGAGAGACCCAGGTACTTACAATCCTCTCCTGCTTCCTCCATTTGAAGCACTTGGCATAGTTCCATTCTCATGTCCCTGCCAATATTCGAGCTAAAGAAAACCGATGATTTTGCTAAATTCACCTGTTGACCTGAAGCACCTTCAAACACCTGAAGCAGATTTAACAACCCATTTGCTTCCTCCATATTTGCTCGACAATACAAGTAGCTATCATCGGCAAAAAGCATGTGCAAAATAGTAGGCGCCTGTCTACAAATTCTTACACCGTAAATCCAATTTCAATTTTCATATCTCTGAAGCAGAGCATACAACCCTTCCCCATAAATAATAAACAGATAAGGGGATAGAGGATCCCCTTGTTTGATTCCCCGACTAGGAATAATAAGCCCAACTTCCTATCTTGCATGCACAATATTATACGAAACTGAAAGAACACATTGCATTATTAAATACACCCACGAGTCATTGTATCCCATCTTCAAGAGAATAACTTCTAAATAGCCCCATTATATCCTGTCATAAGCCTTACTCATGTCAATTTTCAAAGCCATGCTCCCCTCCTTGCCTCTTCACTTCCTCTTCAAATAATGCATTACCTCATATGACACCATCACGTTATCTGTAATCAGCCTACCTTGCATGAACGCACTTTGATTCAAAGATATGACTGAATCCAATATACTCTTCATTCGATTCGCAATGACTTTGGTTATGATCTTCATTAACACATTGCACAGCGAAATAGGACGAAGGTCTCTAACAGTAGCTGGGTTTTTCTTTTTTGGAATCAACACAATATTGGTGGCATTTAACTCGTAATTCAGCTTGCCATCCCTGAATAAATTCTTCACCATATCCACTATATTTAGACCTACAATTTTCCAATGTTTTTGAAAAAATATAGGAGTCATTCCGTCAGGTCCGAGAGACTTGTCTGGATGCATCTAAAACAACGCCCTTCTAACCTCAGCCGTGTCAATCGGTTTTAAGAGCTCATCATTCTGTAACGTCGAGATAGAACTATGCACATAGTCAATTACCTCGTGCCAGTTTAACTCTGAGGAGCTAAATAGCTTAGAGAAATATTCATGCATCAAGTTTCCCAACCCATTTTCCCAATCACACCACACACTATCTTCGTTCAGCAACTTATGGATGTGATTATTCTTACGCCTTTTTGATGCCACCGTATGAAAGTATTTGCTATTTTTGTCACCCGCTTGCAACCAAAGTTGTTTCGCTCGTTGATGCCAAAACACTTCTCTTTGGTTTAATACAAAAACCAAATTTTGCTTAGCCTCAGCATATTCTTTTTTTGACTCAGCATCTCTACACCACGACTTCGTTTTAACACAACCTTATAACGCCATATTCTACCACTAAAGTCACCAGTTATTTCTTTACCCCATACCTCCAGTCTATGACTACACGCTTTAACCTTCTCCTGCACATTCAAACCAATATAACTTTGCCATACATCCCTCACCAGTCGCTGACATATAGGTTCCATAAGCCAAGCATTTTCAAATCTAAATCGGGGCTTATACGGGGCCTGAATATTTATCTTAGGGACCAAAAAAATTGGGCTATGATCCGAACCAACCCCTTCCAAATTATATAATTTTGCCATTGGGAAAATCGATAACCAGCTCTCATTAGTTAAAACTCGATCCAACCGAATCTCCATCCAACCTTCTGTATCTCTTCCCCTTTCAAATGTGCACTGGTGACTTGATATATCCATATCCACTAACCCTGCATCATCAATAGCATCATTAAAACCATCAATTAAGGTCTGAGGATAATGAGCCCCTCCCACTTTGTCCTGCTCATAAGTAACATTGTTAAGATCACCAATTACACACCATGGAAGGTCTGTATCTCGAGCTAAGCTGTGTAATAGGTCCCATGTTTTCCAACGTTTCCTTCTATCTGGCTCACCATACAGACCTGTTAAACGTCACGACCCCAGACCATCGACCTTTACGTTAGCATCAATCTAATTGTGCACATAACTTATCACATCAAACTGATCCTTCTCTTTCCAAAATAAAGTTAAAACCCCACTTCTTCATGTTGGCTCCGCCACGAACATACCTTCATAACCGAGTTTTGCTTGCAACCACTCCATCTTTTATTTTCGAGCTATCGTCTCATAAAGAGAAATAAAAACGGGATTTTCAAGACGGACTACGTCTAAAAGGAACTGAACACTCCCAGGGAGCCCCACCCCTCGACAGTTCCAACTTAGTGTGCTCATAATGACTAGCGGGACTACAGAGCAGTACCCACCATTAGCTCATTTTTTGGCTCAGTATTCATATTATTCACTTCATCTGTCATTTCTTCATCTATTTGGACTGGGCTAGTACTAGGGCCGACTATTTTGGGCTCATCCAATCTCCTTCTTTTTTGGTCCACTATAATTAAACCATCCGAGTTACTCAGAATATTATTGTTAGGAATATGTTGTGAACCTGATGATAAGATAAACAAAACATCTTAGTAGATTTAACTTAGTGATTTTGTAGCTTTCAACGGATGATCACTTTTACTATCCGTTGAAAGAGTAGCTTATGTAAATAAGTGTAGTAGCACATTTATGCATACTTGTGTAAGCTTAGTGAACTAGATTTCTGAGAAATGTTTAGGTCATGTTAACTACTAGATTGATATGCAAGATAGGTTGGTTAATTATAAATAGATGATGCCTTGTAATCTTGTATAAGTGAAATGGAGTTAAATGTCAAGAAAATAGTCTCAATGGATGTTTCACAAAGCTTCAACGGATACTCAGATAAAGCTTCAACGGATGATCTACAAAGCTTCAACGGATGATCAACCAAAGTATCAACAGATGATCAACTGCATCTTCAACGGATGATCCAATGAAGTTCCAATGGATGTTCAAATTCAAAGAACAGTTGATAGTGACTTGACAGACACATGTGTTGATTGTATGCAAAAGGAATGTGGTAGCCTAATTACTGGTTTTAGAGAACAAAGAAGCATTACCATTTTCATGCAACTAAGAAGATATTCAAAGATGCTGGAATAGAGTAATGAAGTAGCATGGAATTAGACTAGATATAGTTTTATTTTATTATCTTGTCTTATTGTCATGTAAACTTGGTGATATATAAACCAAGTGTAGCAAGTAGAACAAACAACTAAGCAAGCCTATTTTTATAGAAACATGGCAAGCTGTATTCTGTAAGAATTTCTCTGCAGTGTTTGTCTGTTCAAATTGTAAAGCAGCTGTGAGCTATTCAAAGCTTCACAGAGTTCTCTATCTGATATATATATATATATATATATGGTGGATACATCCCCCAGAAAGTTTTAAATCTTGTGTTTTATTACTTAGTGTTTTGATTTCTATTACTCTTTCATTCCGCACTATTGCAAATCAAATACTGTTATATATATTAAGTTAGAACAACTTTAAAATCTTAAAAAGAAGCCAAAATTACATTCAATCCCCCCTTCTGTAATTCTTGTTGTATTGTTTAGGGAATAACAATTATTTTCCCCCGTGTCATTATTATTTAAAATCAGGTCAGATTTGTTAAATAATTTTTGAACACCCCTTTCCCCGCCAACTCCTTCATTATCGCCCTCCCTTTCCTTATCTCTACTAGTTCCCAAATGTAATCCAATCCCTTTAATTTTGGGATTACCTGTAACTTCCGCGCCAATCTCGGTTCCCCCGTTCAAGTTGTTACTACCCTTATCCTTCGCTGGAAAAGTCATCGACGGTCCACCTCCCTGTCTCAGCCACTTTGCACCGATGGAATGATTCTGCCTTCTAGGTTCTGCTCGCATCCATGCTCCGTACGGCCTCTCAATCTGATTAATAGGATAATCAAATATCCTCTCGTAAAACTTCTCTCCATGCCCAACCATCCCATGTATAAAGCAAAAAGTGGTAATGTCTTCAAACTTAAAGTTTGCCCAACACCAGTTCGATTCACTCTTTTTTAGCCTCATACGTCTTCTCAATGGTTTGTTTTAATCAATGGTCACTCTGATTCTAAGATAATCTCTCCACACACCCATGAAGTTGTTTTTATCGGATTCGATAAATTTTCCAATGTAGTTTCCAACATCAGTGACCACCCGGAGGGACATAAACCCCGTGCTCATGCCATGAAGTTGAACCAACAACTCAAGATTATTAATTTAAATCATACGAGAATCATCCCCTTCTTTCAATCTCCGAAACACGAGATGAAAACGACCAAATGTCCATGGACTACCTTCAATGATACGAGTAATATCCACTTCATGGTAAAACTGAAAAAGGTACATATTCCGATCAATCTCCTTAACATACATACCCCTTCCTGGTCACCACAGAGAAGCCAATTTATGCTGCATTGCTTGAAAATCAATTGAAGATTCCGTAAGAAACCTACCTACCAAGCACCAACGAACGTCAATCTCTGAGAGTTCCTCCACTTTATCTTCATATATTAAGCCTCTGTCCTCTTCCTCATCCAACCGAATCATAGACAGCTTTTCCTCCATTTCTTTGATAGTATCCCTTTCCTTCGACATCAGATTGATTAAGAACTCCAAAACTATAAGAACTAACAGGAACTTAATATGAAAAACTAACACCCCATGTCACAAGACAAGTGTAACAACCCAAATCCGGGGTCAAGATTTGGTGTCACTAAACAATCTTTACCTAAAATAAAATAATATTCAATTAACCCCCTTGAATCCGGATCATTTATAGGTTATGGTATGAAACAAGAATCTAACCTTCTACAATTCACATCAATTACAATACAAGTGTAAATACCTTTATGTTAATGCTCTTGACTTATTTTTCTAACATCTTCATCCTCTCGCAGCGGAGATCTCTCTAACTTCTGCTATCTATCAAAAGTTATTCACTTCTATCATTATCTACTTCTGGAAGAAATAAGAATTGCAAAGCAAGAGTGAGCCAAAAATGCCCAGCAAGTATATAATTTGAGTTTCAAATATTAATAACAAAGGAAAATTTCCGGACAAAATCTTTAAACAGTTCTCCTTATTTGAGGGAGTTGAGCGAATAAACATTGGTTGTTAGCAGCCTTTAATTATAAGTCCAAAAGTGATAAGCGATTCCCAGATTCATCTCCTGAATCAGGGTTTTGTCCGGTTTTGGGATCATAAAACTTTCGAGATAGAATGCCGTTAATGGCGATCAACAACAAATTAGACTGGACACTAGTTCGCATCTATATCCTGCTGATCAGTCAGGATACAGTACAGATCTATACTTACATGTATAGATCCAGTCGGGTCCCCAAGAACTACAGCCCATCTCAAGGCACCGGTCATGTCCCGGTCCTTAGGATTAAGTAAAACTTAATCCCACACATCATCATTATCCAGCCCGTGGAGTATTTTGATGTGAAATCATTTTGAATTCAAAACATCCCAATTCAAGGTTCGCAAATAACCCGAAAGAATGGGTATTTGCTCAAGACGGCAATCGAATTATAGGAACAAGAATAAAAGGATCATGCATAATCAGAGTAATTGCATCGAAATATAAAACAGTTAACTATTATGAACTTAGAATGGGAACGAATAAATATTTGCAGTATTTTAAAAGAAAGTTCGGGAATACTTGCCTCGATAAGCTTTAACCACTATTATCGGTTGAATTTTGAATTACCTTGAACGTTTGGCTTTATCGTCAAACCACTATCCTATTCTGGATACAATCCTATCCTTCATGTCCTTCGATTAGAACTTCGTTGATCTCGATGTCTAATTACTAGATCATTCCCAGTCCGATGTCGATACTCGGGTTTTCCGTCTCGGACCTACAAGGTTGAAATACCCTAATTCAGAAAATCAAATCGCTATCACTTCTACCCATACGGTTTCATATCCCATCTCGTATTTATATGTATTATTAAAATACACATAGCAATTATGGTTTGCACCTTCAAAACTCGGTTCGGCATTTATTTTTGGAAAATACGTATACTTGTCGTTTTGAAAAATAAGGTAATCGATTATTTATAACTTATTTTGTCTCTACCGCAATTAAGCTCATATAATATAATTATATATGGTTATTCGACGTCTCCGATAATTATAGATTACGTTCCCGTATTTTCGGAATTAATTTCCCAAAAATCGGGCAGCGTCTCCTTTATTTATCGGCCTACTCGTCGAACAATTCGACGTCAATCACAATCAACAATAACAACATTCAATCCAATTTGCAATCCCAACCACCAGTACAACTTCAATTATTTATTACTATTATCCGTACTTTTATATTTTTATTTGTATTTTTCCTTCGCAATTAATTTTTACCCAACTAATTTTATTTAATTAATGAATGTAGGACTCAGATAAAAATCATCATCGCCCACTGTCGGCTCGCCGAGGCTCATTGCACACGGCGATAAAATTCGCGGGTTCCCGTTTATAACGGACATCCGACACGAATTTCACCGATTAATTGTTGTAACCTTTAAAATATAATTCAAATAATTATGGAAATTTATTCGAAATATTATACCAAATAATTCGAATAAATACTGTAAATATTTACTTCGAATCAGTAAAATTAATCGAATAAACTACCTAAAATAATTACTCAAATTCCACCATTTTCAATTCATCAGAAAATCAGGAAACCATAAAGAATCAACCAGTAAAAACGATACACGCACGCGTGTGTACCGAAAACACAAGCAACCGGAAACAAAAAGACGCAGCAGTGATAGCCGTGCGCCACCGTCCTCACCGGAAATGGAGAGGGGCGGCGGCAACAGGTAGTAAAACAAGAATACCACATCCAAACATATACATACGTTCAAATATATATCAAGGAAGCAGGAGGCAGGCGGCGACTACTCTCCGGAGAAATCAAAACGCGGCGGCAAGGCCGAGAACAGGGGCAACCAGGAGAGAAATCATCAAAAGCAAAAGGAATATAGGATAAGTTAATTGGAAAAACGAAAGAGATGGAATGATTTGGGAGAGAAATCGCAGAGATAGAGATAAACCAGGGAGAGAGATGAGAGATTGGGGATGGGGTCGAGGGAAAGGAGGTGGGGGAGCAGGGGTAAATTTAGGGTTTTGTTTTTGTTTTTTTTTCTTTTCTGATTTATTCCCTATTTAACGATATTACGGTATAATTTGTGAGTAGCGATAACTCAAATTATCCTTTAAAATATTTTTTTAATTTACAAATCTTATGAATCAAATAAAACATCACTATCCTAATTTTTAAGATATTATTGAGATACGTAATATGTCAAAAATTAATGATTTAACGAATGAACTTGCGGGTGGATTTAATCTAAAAATTTTCGAAATTATTTTAAAATTTTCGAGATAATTAAAAGTTAATAAAATAAAATTTTTATGATTTTTGAAGCATTTCTGAATTTAATACTGATTTTATAATTAAATAAAATCAGAAAATTATTTAAAGATAAATAATCAGTAAAATATTGATTTCTAAATTTTATAAACTCCCAAAATAATAAATAAGATTATAAAACAACAAAAATAATTTTAGAGATAATTTTAGCATTTATAAGAATTAATATTCAATAAAATCATTTTAAAAACAAAACATTTCGTACAACTCAATAATTAACTATACAATTAATATTTGTACCCAACAGATCACACACAATTTGTAATAAAGCAAAGCACAGCTGACAGACTCATCAAGTATTTTATTTATTTAATAATTCGATAATTATATTTACAGATCGGATCCAAAAATAGGTTACTTAGCAGCTAAGTAACTATAAAGATGATACAATTTTAATATCAGATTTGGATAATTATTAAAACAAAGACTCTTATAAAACATTTTATACGAAAATGAGATAATAATATCTCGCCTTTTGAGAATACCAATTTTTTATTGATCTACAAAATGATTAGCGTATCGAAAATTTCACGTCGGAACTTGTACGGGTCAAACCGTACCCCGGATCGAGAAAGTCAAAACACGGAAAGTGTTCAGAATTATCAGATAAGGTTAGAAAGGAGTTTTCGGAAGAGTTCCGGGTTGTAAAAATGCAAAAACGGTTGAAGTGGGACGATTTCTGATTCTAAAAAGAAATTTTATAATTATGTAAGAATAATCATTATTAATTCTATAAATTCACATAACAATCCAAAAAAATTCCCAGAAAAATACCAAAATTATCTATATTTTATTCTGGATAATTAAAGATTAAAATATCTAGATTTTATCAGAAATAAACATCCAAATATTATTATCCCTCATCAAATAATTCACCAAAATTCACATAAAAATCACATAATAATTATTTATTGATAAAAATAATTACGTAATATTTCCCAGACGTTACATCCTTCCCCCTTAAAAGGATTTTGTCCTCAGAATCATGCTAAGAAACAGGCCATGATATTTTTTGAATATCAAACTTAAATTTTTTCAAAATCATCATTTAACCACCACTCAACAGTCTTTTGCCAATATCAGTTGCTCATGCAACCCAATTCAAATTTCCATTCCATACTTACGGAGCCAAATTACTCTTCCTGGCCACACACCTATGAACGACTTATGAACTCGTTATACCTGTGACAACAAGACCAACTCATTCACAATCGTTCTATCTATCTTACTGTTTCAAAGGACTAACTTAATTTACACTAACCTTCTTTTCTTTCCAATTTTAATAGTTCGTGTTCATGAAATTCCTGTTTTCACTGACTGTTCTACTTTACTTTTCATGTCTCCTTCTGTTCGGTTAATCTGGCCTATGATCATTTCTAATCAAATTCGAGAATCTTTAATCGGTCTCTTGCACTTTCCATCCGTCTGCGCCCGATATACTGAGCTCATGGCATCTGATATTTCAAAATATTCTAAATCTATTCAAAAACTAAAAATTAAAGGAAAATCTTGGCAATTGCATTCAACTCACCACTTTGTGGTATACTTCAATTTCTTTTCAATCACTATCAAGTATATTCATCGAGCGAGAATCTGTTACTATCTGAAAGGAAATATTCATTTGGAACGGAATGAATCATAACTTTATTCAAAATCTGGTCTCTTAGTACTAATACTCATTTTGTTGTTATATCAAATTAGATATTAATATAAAATTTGATGCTCACAATATTTCATATTGAAGTCAACATCAATCATCTATATTAATACCACCTTTGATATCTAACAACAAAGTAAGTTTAAACCAGAAACTGAGTCAAAACTTGATTTTCAATCTCCAACTTTTCCAATTCCTTTAACCATTTCCCAACAATCTTAATGGTATTCACTTTTTCTTTCCTACTCCAGACACCTATCCTTAAATGGACCTTTCATATTTGGTAGTTAACCACACAACTGGAGCTCATAATCAATTATAACCAGAATTCATACTTTTGAAGCTGAAAATGCAGTTGCTACTTTTCAACCTTTCGCAGGAATATCTCCAGGTGTTCAGCTTGGTCTTCCTTAGTCCATGAATGGGCGGGGATGTTATCAATAAATAAAATTGCACTATTCAAATACTCCCTATACACTATGTTCATTTAGTCCTCAGAAATGGCAGGTACATAATATCATTAGAACTCATAATACTCATACCTTACTCCAAACACAGTCTTCATTGTGACTTCCAGCTTACAACTTCTGATGAGCAATGCGTGATTTCATACTTCCATTCGTCTTTTCTATAACCATATTCGTGCATAACGTGAAATATTCTT
Organism: Apium graveolens; assembly: GCF_009905375.1. Lineage (NCBI taxonomy): Eukaryota > Viridiplantae > Streptophyta > Magnoliopsida > Apiales > Apiaceae > Apium > Apium graveolens. The sequence goes on along the minus strand of NC_133656.1, from coordinate 124,745,217 downwards.
TATATCATTATTCTTTCATTTCATATTCTTGAAGTTTCCTTCACTCATTACTTCATGCCTACTGGGTCATACGATACAGGCCTTTTGACACCATCTCGACTATGTGCAGTAATCGACAAGAAATTCTTACTTCATTCCTCGAGGTAGCCTTGGTAAATCATTCGTTTGAACCTACGGGTCTTCACTTTAATTCTAAAGAATTCTGACATGAGATTCATTGTAAATTCTTTTCTAACCGTTCACCACTAATACTTCTGTTTAACCTTCCCTGTTTACACGCATTCTTGGAATGAATTCCTATCTCCAATTATCGGTATTTCACCTCATTTTCCTATCAGTTATGGCACAAGTGACGTTCACAACTTGCATATATCCTGAATTATTTTATAAAATTTCTTTATCATCCTTTTGATTCCACTTCTTTTCTTCATTAGTTCTTCATTCTCATTATTCATTATCTTTCTTAAACATAAGGAATTTCTTTTTTTCTTGATAGTACTAATTTGTTCATTATTAGATAGATCACTTCTGGAGTTAACATTGGAATGAAGGCTTTTATTTATAATATTTAAATTCTTACTAGCAGAATTATCAAAATTCATCGGTAGCTATTTTTCTTAGTCTCGTTTAAATCATTGATGATTGCTTACTAGGCTTTCCCCATTTGATTAACATCTCTTTTTCCTGAATTCATATGCGGACTTCGTCGGTTTCTGTCTTACATCGGATACTTGGATTTTTGAATTTCCCAGTTTTTCACAGTATTTCCCATTAAATCGTAATTCGACATGGATGTACATTCACCTCTTTCGTGGAGTATTATTACAGATAGTGACATTTCTTTGCTTTATCTTGGATCTTCAGTTCTTGCAAACGTTCTTTCCACTAGCATGTACCCATAAATTCTTGTTTTTTTCTTATTTATTACAAAGGTCATATTCATCGAGATACAACCTTGCACCAACTTGCGGTAATGTCGTGCTCATTCTACTAAACTTCTGATTTCTGTTAATGTCATTACTTCCTCCAAATTTCTAATTGCTTTGATTTCAGAACTGAAAATCATGTCAAAATTTGACTTAATCTAATTGGAATCGACTTCCCTTTAACTAACCATTAGTTGGTAAAGTTAATCAATTAACTTTTTTAACTGATCAATTAAACCAAGTGCTGACTAGCTAACTGGAATCAAGGACCAATTATATAAAGTCAGTTTGGTCATGACAACCTTTTCTAAAAACCGAGATCGCAATCATTTGGAGTACCAATAGGAATGAAAATATTTTTCTTTATCCTTAATAGTAAAGTAATTTCTAAAAATTTGACCAGCACTTCCCCTATACCATCGACTACCAGTCGGACTCAGGCCGACACCATCAATCAACTAAATCATCCACAATCATAATCACCCACTTCCATCAACCAAATCATCAATTCACCATAATTCACAGTATATCATTTTGATCAGCAGCTGACTGGCATAGCATATATCTTTTTAATTGGAATTGGGTCTTAAACCAACAATGATTAATATAACCATACCTTTCTCAGTTCTTTCAGAATATTACGAATTGTTATTAATGAACTTAAAATTTGATTTCGCGATTCTTTTAATTTATTTCTGACCATTATTAATCGGTTTATTATTATTATTATTTTTTAATAACCACCCATGGTCTTCATTATTATCGTCGCAGTCTGGTGGAAACTTAATCATTATATCAATATTTCTTAAAAGGTTTTACGGTCGAGTCTCCCTTGCTTAATATTCACTTATATTCCCGCATCGAACTTTCGTCACTGGCTCGGCTGTGGTGCTAAATTTATCATAACTCATTTACTCAGATTAGAGAACCTCACAATTTCTTGAAGAACACGTTCGAAATTTGGTTGCCATTAAGATTTCTTCTATCTTGAATCTTCACGACCAATATCTTCCCGCGACGAAGGGATGCTTCACGTATTAATTGCCTGTCTGAGTCATTGTTCATAATTCTCTTGATCTTTGATTATCGTCCCAACACTCGTTCGCTTCGTCTGATGCATACAGCCTTACTTCTTTATTTTAAAATTAATTTATTTGTTACGGTTCGCTAACCATTCATTTCAAGTCAAATTCTCCTGCCTTAAAGTGAAATGTCAAATTCTCCTAATTTAATGCGCATTATTACTACAATCTACCGTACGGGCGAGATCCTCATAACAAGAATAATTTTCTTACTCGATATCTTTGCCACGACCACATTATCGATGCATCCATTCTTCCCTTCTCGCAGATGTCCACCATTTATCGGGTTACAGTCGTATATATGTTCGTTATGTGATTCCACTTGCTACACCATTCCGTTTCTTTTGAAATTGTCAGAGAACCGATTCTACGCAAGAGGAGAGTTTATGAATATGATTTTGATTGAAAAACTGAATAAGGAATAATAATGCAACAAACAATTGGGAGGATCTGTAAGTCAATAAATTGAAGGAAGAAGAATGAGTGAAGATGTGGATATGAATGGGACAACCATATTCGTACTCAAGATGTCCAGTCTTTCATACTATATGGCATACAGCACATGATTAGGTGGCGTCCCACTTCACTCTTCGTCATTTCGACAAAGCGTCATACCACAATACCGTTTGTCTCAATCAGGAATCAATAATTTGAGAAGAGAAATAATTCAGAAAGAATACAATAAATTTTCTTTCATGTTCGCCTCATATGATTTATCAACAGAAGAAACTCATACGTATTCAAGAATCAAAAAGAACATATGCTATCGTATTAAAAAGAAAAAATGTGAGTGTTGATCACCTTCCACGCTTCACGTACGTATGCCTTCAGGAATCGTTCGAATGCGAGATTCACAGTTTCGATCATATTATAATTTTGGAATATCGTCTGGAAATACCTCCATATTAAATGCTTTAATGATTTGATCATAATCGTATCCTTATGGAATTCATATTCACTGCTTCCTATGTCACGTAGAATAACCCTCCCTCACGCAACGCCTCAATTTCGTCAATAGAAATACGATTCTTCTCCAAATATCCTATATCCGTTCGAATCACGAATCTCGTTAAATTTTAATAATTTTATGAATTAGGTAAATAATGTATTAACATGTTAATTCAATTATGGATATTATCAAACAAAGTTTATTTTCGTCTTTCACGAAAAACTTTTCTTCCTGCTGGTGGGTCTACTTAGTTCTTCGAACTAACAACACCGAGTCTATATCCATTCTTCTTTTTAGGTTATTTTTTGTTTATAATAGCAAGAACTTAAGTAGTAACTCGACAACCAAATTGTAAAACTCATTTTATGCAAAAGTTCTTCTAAAAGTTTATTAAGCAAATCTTTTTCGAAAATCTCATTTTAAAATTTTGAAAATCAAATGTTTGGTCGTCATTACTATATAAGTCACTTTCTATTCTTATGATCCATTAATGAGATATCTAATTAAAGGAATGCCCATATAAGGGTCTCTCCATTGTGGTACATCTTCTACTTTTCCTTGGATTCTGCTCGCACTCATTAGTCGACGAAACTTCATTTACCATTGTATACCATTTTATTCCTAACTTGAACCCAATGTTGACGCCTGCCATTGCCTTTCATATTCTAGTCGTCGTCCTTGACGTTATGCTTACAACCACGCATGTGATTCGACGTTATGTCTGTAGATAGGGTCGCACCTTCTTGCTAGTCTTACCTATATCAAGTAAGGTAAATATCATTCCTCGCGCAGCACCCGATATGTGATAAGAGTCTTCTCGCAACAGTGGTGCCTTTGCAGCTTGCAACTTTGGCCCTTCATTAGCTTCCATCAACTCGTGGCCTCCGACGTGGAGCTCGTCCTATTACCTAATTCTAAGTTAAATCATACTAATACGCACCTAGCTTCCCTTACACAAAGTTTTCCCAAGAATCAATCGCATTTTCTTTAAAAACCACATGAAAAATAGGGTATCGTACCCAGTCTCCGTCGATCCGTCGATTTCTCATTATTGTAGGATCAATATACCTATAGCGTTGGGATATTAGCCTTACACTTTCTCACCAATCCTATCTTACCAACTCCATATCGGATCTGCCAACCCTAATTTGCACTCAACTCAACTTAACCTGAGTATGCCTAGGGTTTTTCCTATCTTGTACGACCTATCATTCCTACCTTACTCTCACCTATTCTTATTTCAGTGAACAATAACCTGTAGCTCTGATGCCAACTTGTAACAACCCAAATACGGGGTCAAGATTTAGTGTCACTAAATAATCTTTACATAAAATAAAAGAATATTCAATTAACCCCCTTGAATCCGGATCATTTACAGGTTATGGTATGAAACAAAAATCTAACCTTCTACAATTCACATCAATTACAATACAAGTGTAAATACCTTTATGCTAATGCTCTTGACTTATTTTTCTAACATCTTCGTCCTCTCGCAGCGGAGATCTCTCTAACTTCTGTTGTCTATCAAAAGCTATTCACTTCTATCATTATATGCTTCTGGAAGAAATAAGAATTGCAAAGCAAGAGTGAGCCAAAAATGCCCATCAAGTATATAATTTGAGTTTCAAATATTAATAACAAAGGAAAATTTCCGGACAAAATCTTTTAACAGTTCTACTTATTTGATGGAGTTGAGCGAATAAACATTGGCTGTTACCAGCCTTTAATTATAAGTCCAAAAGTGACAAGCGATTCCCAGATTCATCTCCTGAATCAGGATTTTGTCTGGTTTTGGAATCATAAAACTTTCGAGAGAGAATGTCGTTAATGGTGATCAACAACAAATTAGACTGGACACTAGTTCGCATCTATATCCTGCTGATCAGTCAGGATATAATGCAGATCTATACTTACATGTATAGATCCAGCCGGGTCCCCAGGCACTACGGCCCATCTCAAGGCACCGGTCATGTCCCGGTCCTTAGGATTAAGTAAAACTTAATACCACACATCATCATTATCCAGCCCGTGGAGTATTTTGATGTGAAATCATTTTGAATTCAAAACATCCCAATTCAAGGTTCGCAAATAACCCGAAAGAATGGGTATTTGCTCAAGAGGGCAATCGAATTATAGGAACAAGAATAAAAGGATCCGCATAATCAGAGTAATTGCAGCGAAATATAAAACAGTTAACTATTATGAACTTAGAATGGGAACGAATAAATATTTGCAGTATTTTAAAAGAAAGTTCAGGAATACTTGCCTCGATAAGCTTTAACCACTATTATCGGTTGACTTTTGAATTGCCTTGAACGTTTGGCTTTATCGTCAAACCACTATCCTATTCTGGATACAATCTTATCCTTCATGTCCTTCGATTGGAAATTCATTGATCCCGACGTCTAATGACTAGATCATTCCCAGTTCGACGTCGATACTCGGGTTTTCCGTCTGGGACCTACAGGGTTGAAATACCCTAATTCTGAAAATCAAATCACTATTACTTTTACCCATACGGTTTCATATCCCGTCCCGTATTTATAGGTATTATTGAAATACACATAGCAATTATGGTTTGCACCTTCAAAACTCGGTTCGGTATTTATTTTCGGAAAATACGTATACTTGTCGTTTTGAAAAACAAGGTAATCGATTATTTATAACTTATTTTGTCTCAACCGCAATTAAGTTCATATAATATAATTATATATGGTTATTCAACGTTTCCGATAATTATAGGTTACGTTCCCGTAATTTCGGAATTAATTTCCCGAAAATCGGGCAGTGTCTCCTTTATTTATCGGCCTACCCGTCGAACAATTCGACGTCAATCACAATCAACAACAACAACATTCAATCCAATTTGCAATCCCAACCACCAATACAACTTGAATTATTTATTACTATTATCCGTACTTTTATGTTTTTGTTTGTATTTTTCGTTCGCAATTAATTTTTACCGAAATAATTTTATTTAATTAATAAATGTAGGACTCAGATAAAAATCATCATCGCCCACCGTCGGCTCACCGAGGCTCATCGCCAACGGCGATAAAATTCGCGGGTTCCCGTTTATAACGGACATCCGAAACAAATTTCACCGATTAATTGTTCTAACCTTTAAAATATAATTCGAATAATTATGGAAATTTATTCGAAATATTTTACCAAATAATTCGAATAAATACTGTAAATATTTACTTCGAATCAGTAAAATTAATCGATTAAACCACCCAAATAATTACTCAAATTCCACCATTTTCAATTTATCTGAAAATCAGGAAAGCATAAAGAATCAACCAGTAAAAACGATACACGCACGCGCGTGTACCGAACACACTAGCAACCAAAAACAAAAAGATGCAGCAGTGATAGCCACGCGCCACCATCCTCACCGGAAACGGCGAGGGTGAAAGAGATGTGTCCTAAGTCCAATCATGTATGATGATTTAGGAATAACTTTTATGTAATATGTTTTGATTTCATTGATATTAATAAAAGACTTGTTTTGGTTTTATTGCGGGCTTTATCTATTTAAGTGTTTAAATAAGATATACCATAGTTTAGAGTAAAGCTTTTTATGGATTATGATGAGATCATAATAATGAGACCTAAAAGATGATAACTCTAAACTTAAATATTTCCTGGTCGTAGGATTACTAACTGGTAATTAGTAATCCGCAAAGATCGGTACATATTATGCTTGCTTCATTATGAAGGATGTCTGTTCTCATAGACATTTGTGTGGTGACACTATAGCTAGTATGTAGGTGCTTATTATAGAATAAGTTCACTGAACATGACTCACACAGCTGAACAACTGATGAAGTTCACTCACGTGTCAGCAGTTGTTCACATAGTGATAGTTGTACAAGTATCCTTAGACTTGAGGTCATCATAGTTATCTTGTGTACACTGAACTATGTTTTGGTTTAGTTCTTAGTCTCCAGGGACAACTATAAGGGCTCTACTGGGTATAGGAATTTGTACACGAAGATAGTGTATGATCAATAAAGGATCTACCCCTTCCAGTCAAGGAAGAGAATGTTCAATGTTGATCCACTTATGCTAGTTCAGGAATCTCTGGCCAGAGTGAATGAAATTAGAAAGGAGTTTCTAATTTACATTAAATAGAACTAAGCATAGTGAATGGGAAAGCAAATGATTAAATAATATAGGCTTGACACAAGTTCCATACCTTGTATTTAATCGTGACATTGCAGGGTCGAAGGAATTGATTGTACGGGAACTACTCACTGAATAGGTTTTTGGTATTCTAAGCAGTGTATTCGTATTATCCGGATAGTCGCGATATGCTGAGAAGTATCCCTCACGATGTAGAATAAATATGATTAATTTATTAATTAATCATATTTAACGAATTAGAGAATTTATATAAATAATGATAAAATAGTTTTATTATTATTTATTTCTACTACCGGCTTAATATTGAACCTACAGGGTCACACCATAAAAGAGAATGATTTAATGGTGGAGGAATTAATTAATAATGGCTGGTAATTATTTATTTGTGAAATAAATAATTAATTAGCAGATTTAATAATTGATTAAATGAGATTTAATTAATTCTTAATATTATTAATTAAGAATTTAATTTTGGAAATTAAATCTAGTGAGAGAATTATTTTTCTAAAGTGTTTAGAAAAGGGATTAATGATTAAAATGTGTTTTAATTATTAGTTAATTGGTTAATAAGAATAATCAATTAAAGGGTTAATAATAATAATATTTTATGGAAAATTTTCAGCTGAAAATTTTGCCTATAAATATACTATTATAAACCCTATTTGCCTCAACCCAAATAAAAACTCTAATTCTAAAGTAGAAATAGAGGGAGGCAACTAATTCTCTCAACCTCTTCCTCCTCCATTACATTGACCTCTTGGTGGATACCGGTGGAGTGCTTCACACTTGAGGAGCAGCTGCTAGGGATCTCCGCCCATCGTTCTTGGATCTCTATTAAAGACCTCCATCTTTCCATTAACGTAAACTTTCTTAAGGTAAACATACTGAACTACCAATTAAATATTATTTTTCGCATGGATCCTACGGAGGGTTTCGGTTTTTTTAAGATTTAAATTTACGTTTTCGTTGCGTTTATGTGCTAAAAACCCTTCAGAGGGGCGGCGTCAACATGTAGTAAAACAAGAATACCACATCCAAACATATACATATGCTCATATATATATCAAGAAAGCAAGAGGCAGGCGGCGACTACTCGCCGGAGAAATCAAAAACGTGGCGGCAAGGCCGAGAACAGGGGCAATTAGGAGAGAAAGCAGCAAAAGAAAAAGGAATAGAGGATAAGTTAATTGGAAAAACGAGAGAGATGGAATGAGTTGGGAGAGAAATCGCAGAGAGAGAGATAAACCGGGGAGAGATATGAGAGATTGGGGATGGGGTCGAGGGAAAGGAGGTGGGGGGTGCAGGGGTAAATTTAGGGTTTTGTTTTTGTTTTTGTTTTTTTTCTTTTTTGATTTATTCCCTATTTAACGATATTACAGTATAATTTGTGAGTAGCGATAACTCAAATTATCGTTTAAAATAGTTTTTAAATTTACAAATATTCCGAATCAAATAAAACATTAATTTCATAATTTTTAAGATATTATTGAGATACGTAATATGTCAAAAATTAATGATTTAACGAATGAACATGCGGGTGGATTTAATCCAAAATTTTCTGAAATAATTTTAAAATTTTCGAGATAATTAAAAGTTAATAAAATAAAATTTTCATGATTTTTGAAGCATTTCTGAATTTAATACTGATTTAATAATTAAATAAAATCAGAAAATCATTTAAAAATAAATAATGAGTAAAATATTGATTTCTAAATTTTATAAACTCCCAAAAATAATAAATAAGATTATAAAACAACAAAAATAATTTTAGAGATAATTTTAGTATTAATAAGAATAAATATTCAATAAAATCATTTTAAAAGCAAAATATTTCGTACAACTCAATAATTAACTATACAATTAATCTTTGTACCCAACAGATCACACACAATTTGTAATAAAGCAAAGCACAGCTGACAGACTCATCAAGTATTTTATTTATTTAATAATTCGATAATTATATTTACAGATCGGATCCAAAAATAGGTTAATTAGCCGCTAAGTAACTATAAAGACGATACAATTTTAATACCAGATTTGGATAATTATTAAAATAGAGACTGTAATAAAACATTTTATACGAAAATGAGATAATAATATCTCGCCTTTTGAGAATACTAATTTTTTATTGATCTATAAAATGATTAGCGTATCGAAAATTTCACGCCGGGACTCGTACGGGTCAAACCGTACCCCGGATCGAGAAAGTCAAAACACGGAAAGTATTCAGAATTATCAGATTAGGTTAGGAAGGAGTTTTGGGAAGAGTTTCGGGTTGTAAAAACGCAAAAACAGTTGAAGTGGGACGATTTCTGATTCTAAAAAGAAATTTTATAATTATGTAAGAATAATCATTATTAATTCTATAAATTCTTATAAATTCACATAACAATCCAAAACAATTCCCAGAAAAATACCAAAATTATCTATATTTTATTCTAGATAATTAAAGATTAAAATATCTAGATTTTATCAGAAATAAACATCCAAATATTATTATCCATCGTCAAATAATTCACCAAAATTCACATAAAAATCACATAATAATTATTTATTGATAAAAATAATTACGTAATATTTTCCAGACGTTACAACGAGACTATAGTGTTCTACAGTTTAATTTCTGAACAGGCTTAGATTCCGATATGACTTATGAAGACTAAGGTAGACATGCCTTACCAATATTTTATTTAGTTTCTTTCAATTACATAGATTGAATCAAGATTATTCAAATTTTTCTAAAACACTATTTTCATTTCTTAATTAAGATTTATTATGATTATTATGAATATAAATATATATAGTTGATATATAATCCAAAATATTGATTAAAAATATTTTTTATTAATATTAAAATAAAAACACAGTAAATCCAAAAACATTATCACATGACAACTTTCGTAATAAAAATTTTGACCTCTGTATTATGTATCTAATTCGATATTTTCTTTTTCTTTTTAATTTTTTTTGCTTGATTCCATTCAAATTATAATTTGAATTTACTCATAATATTTTTAATGTGCTATTTACGATTCTCATGGTACTCATAATACAAAATTTTCTATCTTTAGAAAAATTGAAGATACTGCATTTTTCTTAGGAAACTAAATTAAGGAAAAAGTGGAAAAAAGAATTTGACTTTTTAAATTTTCTATAAATAAAATAATTCTAATTAAATGATAATAACTTATGGGAAAAAATATGATTGTAATGTATTTCAAAAATATGAAATTTTAAATAGTTTGTTATTACGATATTTATACGTTAAAAATTTTGATTCATCATGGTGATCTTGCGCTTTGTGAGTATTATTTATATGTCACCTCTATGACATAAAAATTTGTCCATTTTAATGACATTTTATTAGTTTTTTTTAGATAATTCACAACATTTTATTTTTAGGTATTAAGATTTTATTTTTAAAAAACATATTGATCTTTTTGGTAACATTTTTAAACATTTTTCAAATTCTTTTAGGTTTTTTAATATTTCTCCAAATGTCTTACAAAATAATGATATATTTTTAGGAGCTTTTTCACATTTTTAAAATTTTTAAGACATTTTGAAAAATAAAAAATGTTAGCTTGTTTGATATTTTTTCTTAGATTACTTTTAGATTCTAAAATTTATTTAATTATTTGATATTTATATATATATATATATATGTCACTGTATTAGCACTTTAAATATAGTTTCAGGTTGCTTAATGGAACAAAAGGAAAGTGTGGATTTGTGCAAAACTCTAAACAAAACTCTGTGTAATATATTTCTTAATTTTTCTCTTCAAAATAGATAATAAGATGATTAGTTTTACTGTGTACAATTTTGGTTGTAAGCACTTTGGTTGTAAGCGCTAGTGTCCAATAATTAGGGATTTACAATGTAAATTATGGATCTTCCTTATCAAAAGAAGCATGTAGTTTGTCCAACTATATTTTAGAGGGTTATTTAATCAATTCTTTCATGCTCAATGACAAGATCCATGAAACTTCATTAAAATATAAATGAACTTGTTTACACTTATAAAATACTATAAAAAAATTAAAAAGAACATATATGAATACTTTTTAAAGTTGAATATTTACAAAATTTATATGTATTACTCACGAAAACGTGTACATAATAGAACAAAGTCATTTTATAATACCCATCTCCATTATTTTATAATACTCATCTCCATCTCAAGATGTGTTTTTACTTTTGTGCATCCAAATGTATTCCTGTAATGAAATATAAATACATAGTTAATGTGAAAACAAATATACTTACTAATATTTTTTTTTCATTTATTTCAATTACATAGATTGAATCAAGATTATTCAAATTTTTTTAAAATAATATTTTCATTTCTTAATTAAGATTTATTATGATTATTATGAATATAAATATATAGAGTTGATATATAATCCAAAATATTGTTTAAAAATATTATTTTACTAATATTAAAATAAAAACTTAGTAACTCAAAAAACATTATCACATGACAATTTTTTAATAAAATTTTTGGCCTCTGTATTATGTATTTGATTCAATATTTTCTTCTTCTTTATAATTTTTTTTGCTGGATTCCATTTTCTAATTTGAATGTACTCATAATACTTCCTCCATTACCAATGCAAATGGTTCAAATCTTGCTTTCTATAGCTGCTCTAACTTGTCATTGTTGTTGTTGATTTGTTGTTGAATCACATTATGCACTGCAGTAAAGAAGTCCCTTAGCTTCTTCATACTCTCTTTAATAGGAGCTTTTTTGAGAATGATGTATTTTGTCTTCATATCATTTATTGTAGGCATCAGTTCATTAATTCTCCTATTCACTATCTCCTTGACTTCACCTTGATGATCATCCAGAGTCTTTTCTATAGCCTTGCCAATATAATTGAAGGCTTTGAGTTGAGCTTTGTAGATCTTTATGATGGAATCATACACTTTCTGTGGAGTGAGCACTTGAGCATTGTTTCCAAGAATAGTGACGTACTCCCCTCTAAATCTTGTAAATGCCTCTTCCATGTCAACAGAAAATGTCTCGGAGATCCAGGAATCCACATTTCCATCTCTATCAGCTTCATCCACAATCTTTTCTTGTTATTTCTCCATTTCCTCCCAATAGGTGAGAAGGATGGCTTGGTTGTCTTGGTTTGACATGTCTAAGGTAAGAAGTTGATGAGCAATATTTACAAAACCTTCAAGTTGATCTACCAGCATCTCATCCACAGCTTGAGTTGGTGTTTGAGTATCCGGCAACAACTGAGATAAAAAGTGTGGTGATTGAGTAGAGGTTGAAGGTTGGTTAGGGTTGGTTGAGGTTAATGGTATGGAGGGTGAAACTATACATGTGATAGGATTCACAGTTGAACTCATAGTGGGAGCTGTGGTTATGACAGTGTGTTGTTCACTAGATAAGTGAACCTCTATTTAAATTGAACGGGATTTGGCCAGGTTACTGTCACGTACCATGGCCTCCAACACTTGTTTCTCTTACAGGGAACAGGAACTTGAATGTGCTTAAGTACTTGCCTCCCCAATAGCTGGATCATTGGAAATTGAACTCTTAGCTTCAATTGTCAAAGCAATTTCAGCTAGGGTTTTGAAGGGAGTTGTTTTTTTATGAGAAATCTCCAATTGAATTGGAGAGGATTTGCGTAGCTCCCCCTCAAAAGTATTAACCTCAAACCTGTCAGTTTGTGAAGACTGTTGTATGAAGGTGCATTGGAAACTTGCACAGGGTCTTCAGTAAAAACTGATGAAATCCCTATGTTTTTTATGGTGTCATCAAGATATACCTCAGCATGTAGCCTCTCACCATCTAAAGATTGTGCCAGAGTGGTGATCACAGTTTCATAAACCGTGTCACTTGATTTTGGCAGGGCTTGAGAAGATGATTCAAGCCCTTCATTAAAACTTGAAAAAAAAATTGAGATAAGATTTGTGAGCTCAGGCATGAGTGTTGCCCCCTGAATAGATGAGGGAGTTTCAATTGATGTGCCCTCTAAGAGTGTGCCAATTGATTGACTTCTTTGACCTTCCTGAGAGTGCTCAAGAGGGGGTGCAGATTCATTATATGATGCATTGAGGAGAATGATTGATTCAGTAGTGACACCTTGTTGAGAAGGTGCCACTAGAGTATGTTTATGCTCTGCGACAACTAGGGGTGAGTTTCAGGTGTAATGGGCGGGTTTGGAGCTCATAACCATCCAAACCAAATTTAGCAGTTTTACATTTTACTTAACCATTATCGTAACCATAATCGTTACGGATATAAACAAACCACCTAAGTTATAACGGTTCGGGTTGAGCGGTTTCTATTTAAACCGTTAAGAAAATAAGTGCATATATGTACTAGGTAAAAAATTTAATAAGTTAATAATTTATCCGTTAAATAAGTTCATATTATAATATTTTGGATATTTTAACTTTAATATTTACCATCCAAATGTACTTAACAAAATATGGATTCAACTACTTATAAAGATCAATAATTCGAGTAGTATATGTATCCCCAAAATATAAAATTATAATATTTTGTTATATTCAGGTGGTTTGGATATAACGGGCGGTATAAAAGATAAATCCAAACCAAATGGTTATTTTTCGGGTTTTGGAAAAATGAAACCATAATCGATCCAAATCGTTACAAAATCATAAAATTTCAGTTTGGGCGGTTTGAAACGGTTGGTTTGGACGGTTATGGAAATTTTTTCTCACCCCTAGTTACCACTGCATCTTTTTGAGAAGATGCAGAGGTGGTCACTTGAGTGGTCAGCTCAGTTTTCTTTTGCTTTTTTGGCTTTTTGACCAATGGTGACTCAGTATTGATTGTTCCTCGCCACTCTCACTAAAAACTACTAGGGTTGGTTGCTTCCTCTTCTTTTTACTAACCCCATCCTTTTTCAAGGATGAAGCAGTTGGTTTACTACCATCTAATATTTGTGAAGAAAGGGTTACAGTTGTGGTAGGCACCTATGGGTCTTCCTGTATTTGTGCTATGACAGGACCAGGTGCCATAGCTGAACTATAAGTTGCAGTGCTTCTCATGGCAGGCATAAAATAAGGATAGGTTCTAAATTTATCCAACATAAAGTCAGTGATACTTAGCCTAACCTTAACCTGATTCTTTGTATAAGTGACCCAAATAAAATTTTGGACACTTAATTACAAATGCCTATTGCATTTCTATCTATAGCATCTAGCATATGTATGTCATTAATGTTATGGTTTAAAGAAGACATAATAAATCTAGGAAAGAAAATCTCCTTACCTCTACTTACCAAACACATTATGAGCCTTGTGCTTAGCTCTTCCAATATAAGGCTTCCAACATTGAGATGTCTGTTATAGACCATGAAATACACCAACTTTTGCACCACACTTAAAATATTGTCACAACCAGTTTTCCTGTATGTGAATGCCCTGATTATGGAGTCAAAAACAAATGACCATTCCCTCATCGGGATTTTCTTGTTTATCTTGGCCATGTCAATCTTTTCACTTTAGTTTATGAAATCCATGAATTCAGCCAATTCCTAAGTTGTAGGAGCTTCAATAAAGTTGTCTGTAGGAATACCCAAAGCCTTGTTGATGTCATAAGCATTGAACTCTAAAGTCACATCCCTGATTGTGCAGTTAACCGCCATAAAAACTGTTTGATTGTCATGAACAATGGTGTTAATGACTGTAGTGTTCATTTAGAACAACCAAGTTGAGCACTGGGTTTGTAGTTAAGCCTCCTAAAAGATAAGAATCATAAATAAACTTGAAAAAGCACTTGAAGTTATCAGGTGCTTGGGTTGGATCAATAAAAGCCAAATAATTGGTTCCATCCTTGGGGATAACAGCCCTGACGTTGTTAGCAGCCATTAAGGAGTTTGGGTTTTAGTGGGTAAGAGTTTTAAGAGAGAGAAAGCTTGAAACGGTTAAGAATGGTGAAAATTTGCAAAAACTGGGTCAATTGAGATCTCGAAAGCGTAAAGAGGGGTTATGTAGAGATGTTTGGGCATTTATAGGATAGAGATGTGACTTATCGACAGGAGAAGAATGAACAATTAAAAATCACTTGTAGAGAAGTCACATGACTTATAGAGATCTCATGTCGAGATGTCACTTTTGTAACTCTTATCGAGAACTAGATAGTGACTTATCATAATGTTGTACAAATACTCAGTTTGCCCTTTTGGACTAAATTATTCCAATTTATAGTGAAGAACTCAACATAAAATTAGAATTGATTTTATATCAAAAGTATTTTTACTGAAATAATTTATTGAATTAAATTATTTCAGTTCTGAGTTATCGAGAATTTTAAAATTTAAAGTGTAGAGAACTCCATATCGATAAGTATATCGAGATCTCTACAATACTTGTCGAGAAGTTATAAGAAGACTTATCGAGAAGTCCATCGAGAAGCCATAGAAAAGACTTGACGAGAACTCTATCGAGAAGTCATAAAATGACTTATTGACAAGTCATTTAGACTTATCGAGAACTCAGTTCTCTACATACTTTTGATCTTTCTTAATTATGTCTTATATTAATTTCACATATTAATGATGTGAACTAACATTTAGACAGTTTCTAATCAAAAAAATTCCAAGTAAAATTTTATTTTTGAAGAATAAATATATACAGAGAAACTTGAAATATTTATAATTCACATTTCAGTTAATTCCTAATTAAATTAAATTTATTTTGATTTATCAGGAATTAATCTGCTGCAACTAGTTAGCTGAGTTCTTGCCTTTAGGATGAAGAATTTAACATACCAATTTCACTTACAAGTCTAGTGAAAGTTGCTTCATCCAAAGATTTAGTGAAAATGTTAGCTAACTATTTTTCTGTTAGAACAAAAACAAGCTCAATAGTAACATTTGCATCATGTTCTATAATGAAATGGTACCTTACATCAATGTGTTTGGTTCTAGATAGATTAACTGGATTAGCAACAATGGATATTGCACTAGTATTGTCACACATGATTGTAATCTTTTGTAACCCCAGGCCATAATCCATTAGTTGATTTCTAATCCAAAGTACTTGAGCACAACAACTTCCAGTAGTTATATATTCAGCTTCAGTTGTGGAAGTTGACACAAATTATTGTTTCTTACTATACCAAGATACCATCATTTGTGTAACAACCCAAATCCGGGGTCAAGAATTGGTGTCACTAAACAATCTTTACATGAAATAAAATAATATTCAATTAACCCCTTGATTCCGGATCGTTTACAGGTTATGGTATGAAACAAGAATCTAATCTTTTACAACTCACAATAACTAGAATACAAGTGTAAATACCTTTGTACTAATACTCTTGTCATATTCTTCTAACATCTTCAACCTCTCGCAGCGGAAATTTCTCTAACTTCTGGTGTCTATCAAAGCTATTCACTTTTATCCTTATCTATTTCTGGAAGAAATGAGAATTTACAAAGCAAGAGTGAGCCAAAAAGGCCCGGCAAGTATATAATTTGAGTTTCAAACAATAATACCAAAGGAAAATTTCCGGACAAAAATACCAAAGGAAAATTTGAGTAGCATCTATCTTTTGAATTGGACTGAGGTCTTAAACCAACAATGATTAATATGACCATACTTTTTCTCAGTTCTTTTAGAATATTGCAAAATGTTATTAGTGAACTTAAAATTTATCTTGTTGTTTTTCACAAATTTTATTTCGCGAGTATTTTAACTTATTTCTTGCCATTACTAATTGTGTGCAACTACTTTTAAGAATTATGACGCATCCTTCAACCAGTCACAACAATCGTCAATCTTGGACGATACATATTCAATTTCATTAACTAATATGTTTATCTTTTAATAACCACTCATGGTTTTCATTATTGTTGTCGCCATCTGGTGGAAACTTAATTGTTATATCATTATTTCTTAAAAGATTTCACAACCGAATCACCATTGCTTCATCTTCACTTAGGTTCCCGTATCAAACTTTCGTCATTGGTCCGGTTATGGGTATTAAATTCACCATAACTTATTTACTTAAGTTAGGAAACTTCACAATTCCTTGAAGAACACATCCGAAATTTGGTTACAATTAAAATTTCTTCTATCTTGAATCTTCACGACAAATATCTTCCCGCTACGAAGGAATGCTCCATGTAGTAATCGCCTGTCTAAGTCATTGTTCAGAACTTCCTTGATCTTTGATTGTCGTCTCGATACTCGCTCGCTTTGTTTGATGCCTACAGCCTTACTTCCTTATTTTATAACTAATTTATTTGTTACGGTTCGCTAACCATTTATCTCACGTCGAAATCCTCTGATTTGAAGTGCATCATGTTAACGTAATGTACCATACTGATGAGATCCTCGTAACACGAACAACTGTCTGATTTGATATATTTGCCACGACCGCATTGTCGCTGTATCCATTCTTCCTTGCTCGCAATTGTCCACCATTTATCGGCTCGCAATCATATCCTCCTTCGACACGTAATTCCACCTGTCACACGGGACTATTCCTATTTCTTTTGTAATCGTCAAAAAACAGACTTTACGCAAGAGGAAATTTTGTAAATATGATTTTGATTGAAGACAGGATGACAAATAACAAGGGACAAATCAATAGGGGAGAATCTATAAGTCAATAAATTAAAGGAAGAAGAAGGAGTGAGAATTTAGATGTGAATGAGACAACCATATTTGTATGCAAGATGGCCAGTCTTTCATACCATATCGCATACAACACATGATTAGGTGGCGTCCCACCCGACTCTTCGTCATTCCGACAAAGCGTCATACCACAACACCGTTTGTCTAAATCAGGAATCAATAATTTGAGAAAAGAAATAATTCAGAAGGAATACAATAAATTTTTTTCATCGCCTTATATGATTTATCAACAGAAGAAGCTCATACGTAATCAAGAATCAAGAAGAACATATGTTATCATATTAGAAGAAAAAATGTCAGCGTCGATCACCTTCCACGCTTCACCTACATATGCCTTCAAGAATTACTTGGATAAGAGATGCATAATTTAGGTCACATCATAACTTTGGAATGTCGTCCGGAAATGCCTCCTCATTAAATGCCCTGATGATCGGATCATAATCACGTCCTTATAAAATTTATAATCACTGCTTCTAATTTCATCTGTGCTGCATAGGATAACCATCGATCACGCAACGCCTCAATTCCGTCGATAGAAATACGATTCTCTCCAATCATATGGAAGATTCTTTCATTTTCTTCAATCATCCTTTGTCTGTTCGAATCACGAATCTCGTTAAATTTTAATAATTTCATGAGTTGGGTAAATAATGTTTTAACATGTTGATTCAATCATTGATACTATTAAACAAATTTTATGTTCGTTTTTCACAAAAACTTTAAACTTTCTTCTTACTACTGGATCTACTTGGTCCTCCAAATTAACAATATTGAGTCTAATTCCATTCTTCTTTTTAGATCATTATCTGTTTATAATAACAAAAACATAAATAATAATTCGACAACCAAATTGTAAAACTTATTTCATGCCAAAAATCCTCTGAAAGTTAGTTAAGAAAATCTTTTCCGAAATCTCATTTTAAAGTTTTGAAACTCAAATTTTGGTCGTCATTACTATATAAGTTACTTGCTATTCTTATAATTTGCTAATGAGATATTTAATTAAAAGAATGCCCATATACGGGTCTCTCCACCTTGGTACATCTTCTACTTTTCCTTGGATTCTGCTCACACTTATTAGTCGACGAAACTTCATTTACCGTTATATACCATTTTATTCCTAACTCGAACCCAATGTTGACGTTTGCCATTGTCTTTCATATTCTCGTCATCGTCCTGGACGTTATACTCACGATCACTAATGCAATTCGATGTTTTGTCTGCAGATAGAGTCGCACCTTCATGCTAGTCTTACCTATACCTAGGAAGGTACATATCATCCCTTGCGTAGCTCCCGAAAAGTGAAAAGAATCTTCTCGCAACGGTGTTGCCTCTAAAACGTGCAACGTTGGTTCTTCATGAGCTTCTCTCAACTCGTTGCCTCCGGCGTGAAGCTCATCCTACTACCTAATTCTAAATTAAATTGTACCAAAACTCATGAAGTTCTCACAAGAATCAATCACATTCTCTTCAAAACTGCATGAAAAGTAGGGTAACATGCCCATTCTCCATCGATCTGTCGATTTCTCAATACTGTAGGATTTGAGAACTCAATATACCTATAGCGTTGCAATATTCGCCTTACACTTTCTTACCAATCCTATCTTACCAACTCCATATCGCATCTGCTAATCCTAATTCGCACTCAACTCAACTTAACATGAGTATGCCTAGGGTCTTTC
This sequence comes from Apium graveolens, assembly GCF_009905375.1. Taxonomy (NCBI): domain Eukaryota; kingdom Viridiplantae; phylum Streptophyta; class Magnoliopsida; order Apiales; family Apiaceae; genus Apium; species Apium graveolens. The sequence continues at coordinate 124,725,797 of NC_133656.1, read as the reverse complement.
CTATCTTGTACGACCTACCACTCCTATCTTAACCTCACATATTCTTATTTCAGTGACCAATAACCTGTAGCTCTGATGCCAACTTGTAACAACCCAAATCCGGGGTCAAGAATTGGTGTCACTAAATAATCTTTACATGAAATAAAATAATATTCAATTAACCCCTTGATTCCGGATCGTTTACAGGTTATGGTATGAAACAAGAATCTAACCTTCTACAACTCACAATAACTAGAATACAAGTGTAAATACATTTGTACTAATGATCTTGTCATATTCTTCTAACATCTTCAACCCCTCGCAGCGGAAATTTCTCTAACTTCTGTTGTCTATCAAAGCTATTAACTTTTATTCTTATCTGTTTCTGGAAGAAACGAGAATTTACAAAGCAAGAGTGGGCCAAAAATGCCCAGCAAGTATATAATTTGAGTTTCAAACATTAATACCAAAGGAAAATTTCCGGACAAAATCTTTAAACAATTCCATTTATTTGAGTGAGTTGAGCGAGTAAACGTTGGTTGTCACCAGCCTTTAATTATAAATCCAAAAGTGACAAGCGATTCCCAAATTCTTCTCCAGAATCAGGGTTTTGTCCAGTTTTGGAATCATAAAACCTTTCGAGAGTGAATGTCGTTAATGGCGATCAACAACAAATTAGACTGGACACTAGTTCACATTTATACCCTGCTGATCAGTCAGGATATAGTGTAGATCTATACCCAACCATATAGATCCATTCAGGTACCTAGGCATTATCGCCCAAGGGTCCGGTCCATTCCCGGCCCATAGGATCCAGCTCATCACTGATCCTCACAATAACCATCTAGCCCATAAAGTGTTTTGTTGTCAATCATTTTGAATTCAAAATATCCCAATTCAGGGTTCGCAAATAACTCAAAAGAATGGGTATTTGCACAAGAGAGCAATCGAATTATAGGAACAAGAATAAAAGTATCATGCATAATCAAAGTAATTGCAGTGAAATGTAAAAGATTTAACTATTCTGAACTTAGAATAGGAACAAATAAATAATTGCAGTATTTTAAAAGAAAGTTCAGGAATACTTGCCTCAATGAGCTTTAACCGCTATTACTGGTTGACTTTGGTTCGACTTGAACGTCCGGCTTAATCGTCAAACTACTATCCCATTTTGGATACGATCCCAACACTCAGACCCTTCGATTGGAACTTCGTTGATCTCGACGTCTAATCACTAGATCATTCCTAGTCCGATGTCGATACTCGGGTTTTTCTTCTAGGACCTACGGGGTTGAAATACCTAATTCAGATAATCGCTTAACATCAAATCGCTATCACTTCTACCCATACGATTTCATAACCCGATTCGTATCTATATGTATTATTGAAATACACATAGCAATTATGGTCCACATTTTTGAAACTCGGTTCGGTGTTCATTTTCGGAAAGTACGTATACTCGTTTTTTTGAAAATAGTAGGGTGATTATAAAATATTTTGTTATCGCACATAACTAGATTCGTATAACATAATGATATATCTGAAAATCCTCTTGACAACCATTAAGTGTGATTCTTTAGGATTTTCTTGAAATCTAGAACACAAACATGTGGAAAACATGATGTTTGGTCTACTTTCAGTTAAGTAGAGCAAAGATCCAATCATTCCCCTATAACTTGATATGTCCACACTTTTCCCTTTCTTATCTTCATTTTACTTGGTAGTTGTAGACATAGGAGTTGATGCAAGTGAGCAGTCCACCATTCTAAATTTCTTCAAAAGATCTTTGATATACTTGGTTTGACTGATAAAGATTCCATCACTTCTTTGGCTGACTTGAAGGCCAAGAAAGTAACTTAGTTCTCCCATCATACTCATCTCATATTCACTCTGCATGAGTTTTGAGAATCTTTGACACAACTTTTCATTAGTATTACCAAAGATGATATCATCCACATAGATTTGAACTAGGATGATGTCTTCACCATGTTGCTTGAAGAATAGAGTCTTGTCAATTGTGCCTCAAGTAAATCTATGTTTGAGTAGAAATTCTGATAGTGTGTCATACCATGCCCCTTGTTCTTGCTTAATCCATATAGAGCTTTCAAAAGTTTGTAAACAAAATTTGGAAATTCTGGATCTTCAAAGCCAAGTGCCTGTTGCACATAAAATTCTTCTTCCAATTCACCTTTAAGGAATGCACTTTTCACATCCTTTTGACACACCTTGAAATTGGAATATGCAGCAAATGTAAGAAAAAATTTTATTGCTTCTAGCTTTGCAACTGGAGAAAAAGTTTCATCATAATTAATTCATTCTTTTTGTAAGTAGCCTTTGCCAACCAGTCTTGCTTTGTTTCTAGTCACAATTCCATTTTCATCCATTTTGTTCCTGTACACCATTTTGTTCCGATATTGCTTCTATTTCTTGGTCCAGGAACCAATTCCCAAACTTTATTTCTTTCAAACTAATTTAACTCTTCTTGCATAGCAGTTATCCAATCAGGGTCTGATAGAGATTCCTCAGTTTTTTAGGCTCAATTTGAGACAGCAAGCATGCATTCAAGCATTCATTTGCAGTGGCACTTCTAGTCCTCACTCCAGCATTAAGATCTCCAATTATAGTGTCTCTAGTGTGGCTCCTATCCCATTTTTTGGTGTGATGATTTTGTTGACTAGAATTGTCCTCATTTCTCCATTATTGGCATAACTTGCAGAACTCTCATCTCCTTCTCCCCCTGAGTTTGTGCCACCAAATTCAGATGGGCTTCTTTCTTGATATGAATTTTCATTGTCAGAATTTACTGGTTCACTTGATTCTTCCTCCATTTTATTATTTGTGTTGATCTCAGCTTCACCTTCAGAATCACTGTCAATATTGAGATTTTCAAACTTTAAAGCTTCAGCTTCATTTTCATCAAGGCATTCCAAGCCTGGATACTTATCATCATCAAATGTCACATCTGTGCTCTCCATAATTTTCTTCTGCTCTAACACATAGACTCTATAAGTAGTCCTTTTCAATGAATATCTCATAAAAATAGTTTCAAATACTTTAGAGTCAAATTTTCCAACATATTCAGAGTTGTCTTTTAGCACAAAGCACTTGCTTTCAAACACATGAAGATGCTTAATAGTAGGCTTTCATTTTGACAAAATTGAGTAGGGTGACTTGCCAAGGTTTTTGTTTAGTAAATATCTATTCTGAGTGTAACATATTGTGTTCACAGCTTCTTCCCAAAAACTTGTTGGCAGGTTTGTATCTTGCAACATTGTCCTAGCAGCCTCAACTAGAGTTATATATTTCCTTTTAACCAGAAAATTTTGTTGAGTTGTTCTTGCAGCTGAAAACTCTTGAACAATGTCTTTGTCCTTGCAAAATTTACTTAGAATTACATTCCTAAATTATGTGTCATTGTCACTCCTCAATTTTTTTGACACAATCTTGATCTTCAGCCTGTTTCTTAATTTTCTTTATGTGTTCAATAATGATGAGTGTAGTTTCATTTTTTTGAATGCATAAATTCCACCCAAGTGTACGTTGAGTAGTCATCCACCATCACCAAAGCATACTTTTTTCTGGATATTGACATGTGTTGTGAATATGTTGTGTACTTGATGATTTCATTAACAAAACACCTTGGTAGATTTTACTTTGTGAAAAATGTAGCACTCGACCGATAAGGATTATAGTCCCGACGGATGACTCAATATAGTCCCGACGGATGATGATTTATTATCCATCGAGTGAGTAGCTTATGTAACAATAAGTCTGTAGCACATTTCTGCATACACATTGTTTAGATTCTGTAAGTAGTACTCAAGTCATGTTGACTTTAACTAGATATGCAGAATAATTGATTAATTGTACATAGATGATGTCTTGTAATTCTGCATAAATGAAATGAAGTCAAGTGCCAGATTGCTACCGGAAGGATAAACAACAATGCCATTCGACGGATGATCAACAAGATAACCCGACGGATGATCATGAACTCGACGGATGATCATGAACCCGACGGATAAAGAATTCAAACATCTGTTGACAGTGATAACACAGTCACATGCGTCGAGTGTATGCAAATGGAATGTGGTAGCCTATTCAACTGGGTTTTAGAGAACCAAGAAGCATTTCCATTTCCATGCTATTATGAAGATATTCAAAGATGCTGGAAAAGAGTAATGAAGTAGCATAATATTAGACTTGATAGTTTTTGTTTTATTATCTTGTCTTATTACATTGTAATCTTGGTGATATATAAACCAAGAAGTAGCAAATAGAACAACTAACTAAGTAACCAAGAGAGAAACATTTGTAAGCTGTATTCTTAGCATTTCTCTGTATTCTTAGTTTTTGAAATTTGTAAGCAGCTGTGAGCTAATTGCTATACAGAGTTCTCTTGATATAATATATATCTCTGGTGGATACATTCAAATCCACCAGAATGTTTTTGAAGACTTGTGTTTTTAATTACTTGTTTATTGGTTCATTCTAAGTTATTATTCCGCACTCTGCAAATCAATTCACATAGTTATATATTATTAAGATAGAACATTTTATATCTTTGTGAAAAAGTTTCAAGAATTCCATTTAACCCCCCTTCTGTAATTCTTGTTGCATTGTTAGGGACTAACAATTGGTATCAGAGCAAGCTCTTGATAAACAAAGAGTTTAAAGATCACAACAAAATAGCAAGATGAACAAGAAGGATGTTGGAGTCAAGATTCCTTTTCTAAATAAAGATAATTACCATCACTGGAAGGTAAAGTTGCATCTTCATTTACTTTCTCAAGATGAGGCCTATGTAGATTGCATAGAAAGAGGCCCTCATGTACCAATGAGAGCTGCAACTGGAAATGAGCCATCTGTCCCCAAGCCAAGGCATGAATGGTCTGATCCTGATATTGAACAAGTCAGGAAAGATAAGAAGGCCATGAATATCCTATTTAATGGAGTTGATGGTGATTTGTTTGACAACATTATCAACTGCAAAACTACCAAGGATGTTTGGGATATAATACAGATCATCTGTGATGGCACTGAGCAAGTTAGAGAAAACAAGATGCAGCTACTGATTCAACAATATGAGCATTTTTATAGTGAAGAAAATGAGTCTCTCACTGACATCTTTAGTAGGTTTCAAAAACTACTAAATGCTCTGAAGTTGCATGGAAGGGTCTATCAGACAAAAGACTCAAATCTGAAGTTCCTTAGATCTCTTCCAAAGGAATGGAAACCAATGACAGTCTCTTTGAGAAACTCTCAAGATTATAAGGAGTTTACTTTGGAGAGACTGTATGGCATCTTGAAGACTTATGAGCTTGAAATAGAGCAAGATGAGAGGATGGAGAGAGGAAAGAAGAAAGGAGGGTCCATTGCACTAGTTGCTGAGTTAGAAAAAGAAAGGAGATGAAGATGGAAGCTATTGAATCAACTTCAAAGGTCTGTGAAAATAAGGGCAAGGGGATGATAGCAGAAAATGAAGATTATTTGAGCCAAGATGACATAGAAGATATTGATGAACATCTAGCATTTCTTTCTAGAAGATTTGCCAAGCTCAAGTTCAAGAAGAACTTTGGAGCAGCTAAGCCAAATAGAAATACGGTGGATAAATCAAAATTCAAGTGTTTCAAATGTGGCTTGGCTGGGCACTTTTCCAGTGAGTGTAGAAAGTCAGATTCCAACAAAAGAAGTTTGAGCCTGTGGATTATAAACAGAAATACTTTGAGCTGCTCAAACAAAAGGAAAGGGCTTTCATTACACAGGAAAATGACTGGGTAGCAGATGGTCTGGAAGAAGATGAAGATGTCGGCTATGTCAATCTAGCCCTATTGGCCAAGTCTGATGAAACAGAGATAAGTTCATCAAGCAATCAGGTAATCACCACTAACCTTGCACATTGGTCTAAAGCTAAGTGTAATGATGCAATAAATGACATGTCTACAGAATTATATCATTTGCGTATTACATTTAAGTCTCTTACTAAGGAAAATGCTAAAATCAAAGAAAACAATTTGTTTTTAAATAATGTGCTAGAGTCTCAGTTCATTGAATTTGAAAAATTAAAAATTGAGTGTAAAATTGCTAAGGATGAATTAACTGAGTCCTTGAAGAAAAAAGAGATCTTTAAGAAGCAGCTTGAACGAGAACAGGAGGTGATTAAGGCATGGAAAACATCAAGAGATGTTCATGCTCAAATCACCAAAGTTCAAGGGATTGAGTCCTTTTGTGATGCAACCTGGAAGAAAAACAAAGAGAAGCTGGAATCCAATTTGGTGGAAGGATTGCTAACAGATGTAAACTCGACGGATGATGAGGGTCATCCGTCGGATAACAGAAAGGGTTATCCATCGAGTGATATAAATCCTCATCCGTCGACTATGAGCAAGCCTGTGAGTAAAACCAAGCTTGTCAAGTTAAATGAGAAATATGGATCAGTTTCCAAGAATTTTGTTCCAGGAGAATCTAGTCAAGTGAAGAAGGAGAAAAAGGCTAATGTTGGTCATATGACTGTCAAGCAATTGATTGACAGACTGGAAAAGATTGAGGTTAAGACAGAGGCTAAAAGGAAAAATAATAGAAATGGTAAAGTAGGAATTAACAAGCATAACAACTACACACCTGATAAATATGCTCCTAGAAAAATCTGTCAAGTGTGGTAGTGTAAATCATTTGTCTGTTAATTGCAAATCTGTCATGCCTACTTCCATATATGTGCCACCTCACTTTCCCAACATGAATGTCATGCCTTCTATGCCTATGAATGCTATGTGTACACAGAATATGAATGCATAGTTTGCTAATATGCCATTTGCACCTAATCCTTATTATGTTCCATTTAGTATGCCACAAATGTCATTTAGCATGCCTTACTGGAATAACATGTTTACTAATAGCATGTCATTCCCTGTTAATCAAAATATGCATGATAATTCTGCTGTGATGAATGGTTTCAAAGGCACAACTCAAATGACTACGGATGAATCTGAAATCCCTAAGTCAAATGAGATAAAGCCTAAGAAACAGAAATGGAAAGCTAACAAGGCAGGACCCAAGGAAACTTGGGTACCAAAATCAACTTGATTTGATTTTGATGTGTGCAGGGAAATAGAAAGAATCTATGGTACTTGGATAGTGGTTGTTCAAGACACATGACTGGTGATTCTACCCTGCTCACAGAGTTCAAGGAGAGAGTTGGTCCTCGTATTACTTTTGGAGATGACAGCAAGGGTTATACTGTGGGATATGGCTTGATTTCAAAAGACAATATCATCATTGAGGAAGTTGGCTTAGTGGATGGTCTCAAGCATAATTTGCTGAGTATCAGCCAGCTGTGTGATAAAGGCAATTCAGTAACCTTCAACTCAGAAGCATGTGTTGTGACTAACAAGAGGAGCAACAAAGTGGTTCTCACTGGTGTGAGAAAAGGAAATGTGTACCTAGCTGACTTCAACTCATCAAATGCAGAATTTGTTACTTGTCTTCTCAGCAAAGCAAGTCAGGATGAAAGTTGGCTATGGCACAAGAAGCTATCCCATCTAAACTTCAAGACCATGAATGAACTAGTAAAGAAAGAACTGGTAAGAGGCATTCCTCAAGTGGAGTTTTCTAAGGATGGATTGTGTGATGCCTGCCAAAAGGGAAGGCAGATCAAAGCATCATTCAGGAAGAAGCTTGATTCAACAATTGAAGAACCTTTGTAACTGCTACACATGGATCTGTTTGGACCAGTCAATGTGTTGTCCATTTCATGGAAAAGATTTTTCCTAGTAATTGTAGATGATTTCTCAAAGTTCTCTTGGACATATTTCCTAAAGTCTAAAGATGAGGCTAGTGAAATCATCATCAATCACATAAGGCAAGTCAATAATCATCCTGATTTCAAAGTTAAAAGAATCAGGAGTGACAATGGAACTGAGTTCAAGAATTCGGTCATGAGAGCTTTTTGTGAAGAAAATGGGATTTTGGATGAGTTTTCAGCAACAAGAACTCCACAACAAAATGGAGTGGTAGAAAGGAAGAACATATCACGTATTGAAGCTGTAAGGACAATGCTTGAAGAGTCTAAGTTACCAACATATTTCTGGGCTAAAGCTGTAAATACTGCATGCTACACTCAGAATATTTCTCTGATTAATCAAGCAAAATGCATGACTCCCTATCAATTGTTCAAGAACAAGAAGCCAACTCTAAATTTTCTTCATGTCTGTGGCTGCAAATATTATATCTTGAGAAATCAAACTGATCAGAATGGGAAGTTTGATGCTAAAGCAGATGAAGGAATTTTTGTTGGATATGCTGTTGGTAAAGCATATAGAGTCTACAATCTAAGAACCAACATTGTTGTGGAATCAATACATGTTGTATTTGATGATAAAAAGATTGAAGGACTGCAAAATGGAGATTACCATGAGAGTCTCAAATTTGACAATGTGGAGATGGTTAATGATGACAGTGATGATGAAAGTGATCAAGAAACAGTATTAAAGGATATTGTAGAAAAATCTCCTACCAATGAAGCACAAAATTCAACATTTGTTGAGTTGCATAATGCTTCATCCGTTGGGAGACAATCTGCCTTATCCGTCGGGAGACAACTAGCCCCATCTGTTGGTACTCAAAATTCACCATCCATCGGGTCATCAAAAGAAGCTGGGAGTCAGAATAGATCACCTACAGAAATCTCCCTTTTTCTCAAATCAAAGATCCATTAACTCAGGGGGAGTTTCTAATAATCAACACTCAATCACACATCAAGACAATAATGAGGCCTCTTCATCTAGAGCTAATCCACCTCAACAAAGAAAATGGACAAAGGATCACCCATTTGAGCTCATCATTAGTGATGCATCTTCTAGAGTTCGAACAAGGAGAGCAACTCAAGAAGAATGGCTATACAGCAGCTTTCTTTCTAAGGAAGAACCAAAGAAGGTAGAAGAAACTTTGTTGGATTCTGATTGGATTTTAGCTATGCAGGAGAAGCTAAACCAATTTGAGAGGAATAAGGTATGGAAGCTAGTGCCCAAGCCTAGAGGAAAGAATCCAATTGACGCCAAATGGGTATTCAGAAATAAGATAGATGAAAATGGCATAGTAGTCAGGGTCAAAGCTAGATTGGTTGCTAAGGGCTATTGTCAACAAGAAGGAATAGATCTTGATGAAACATTTGCTCCTGTTGCAAGACTTGAAGCCATCAGAATCTTCTTAGCCTATACAGCCCATGCCAATTTTAAGGTCTATCAAATGGATGTCAAAAGTGCCTTTCTGAATGGAGATTTGGAGGAGGAAGTCTATGTCAGTCAGCCTCCTGGTTTTAAAGATCCAAATTTTCCAGAATATGTCTACTATCTTTTAAAAGCACTTTATGGACTGAAACAAGCACCTAGAGTCTGGTATGACACTTTATCAAAGTTCCTTTTCGAAAATCACTTCACAAGAGGTACTGTAGATAAAACTTTATTCTTTAGAAATGTTAATGGCTCTAGTATACTTGTTCAAATTTATGTAGATGGCATTATTTTTGGCTCTACAGATGAAAAACTTTGCAAAAAGTTTGCCAAATTGATGCAGAGTATGTATAAAATGAGTATGATGGGAGAACTAACTTACTTTCTTGGTTTGCAAGTTAAGCAAGTTAGTGATGGAATATTCATTAGTCAAACTAAATACATTTATGATCTTTTAAAGAAGTTTGATCTAATGGATTGCACGTCTGCAAAAACTCCCATGGCCACTACAACTAAGCTTGAATTAAACACTACTGAAAAGTCTGTGGATATTTCAAGTTAGAGGGGCATGGTTGGCTCACTTCTGTACTTAACAGCTAGTAGGTCAAATATAATGTTTGCTACATGTTTGTGTGCTAGATTTCAGGCTGATCCTAGAGAATCTCACTTAGTAGCTATCAAGAGAATCTTCATATATCTCAAGGGAATACCAAAACTTGGCATTTGGTACCCTAGAGATTCTGGTTTTGATCTAACTGGTTATTCATATGCAGATTATGTAGGTTGTAGAATTGATAGAAAAAGTACAACAGGAACCTGTCAATTTCTAGGAAACAAGCTTGTGTCCTGGTTCAGTAAAAAGCAAAATTCAGTTTCTACTTCCACAGCTAAAGCTGAATATATTGTTGCTGGCAGTTGCTGTGCACAGATTTTGTGGATGAAAAACCAATTGCTAGACTATGGTCTGCAAGTGGAAAGAATTCCCATTTTCTGTGATAACACAAGTGCAATTGCCATCACTGAAAATCCAGTGCAACATTCAAGAACAAAGCACATAGATATAAAGTACCATTTCATAAGAGAACATGTAATGAATGGTATCGTGGAACTACATTTTATTCCAAGTGAAAAGCAGCTTGCAGATATTTTTACCAAGCCACTGGATAAATCCACCTTCTCAAGGTTGGTAAGTGAGTTAGGTCTGCTTAATTATTCTTAAATCTTTTCAGATAATTTGCAAGTTATTATGCAGCCAGAAATTTAATTAATTTTTCAGTCTAAGATGGAATTTTGGCTAAGTCAAAATTTACATCTCGACGGATGATCTTTATCCATCGAGTTTGATCATCCGTCGGAATATTGTTTGTAAATAAAAATCAATTATTTTTCTGGAATATTTTATAACTCGACGGATAACAGTTTATTCTCATCTGCCGAATTATCTTAATCTTAGCTGTTAATTTCCTGAACATTATCCATCGAGTATACTTACAGTTTGTAAGCATAACACGACGGATAATTGATGGAATGTTTATAGTTTATTTTTAAACGGCTATATTAGGCAATTTTCATTGGTTACTTTATTTTACTTTATTGTTTTTGACAGTTATTTTTGAGATAGTATAAAAGCTTATTTCATTTCCATTGATTTTCTTTTATCATTCTCAAATTATCTGCTCTAAATTCTCTCTCTCAAAAGCAACTATTATTCCTATCTCTGCAATTTCCACTCTCTAACAATGGCACCAGTAGTCAAGATCATTTCACAAACTGGATACATCTATGAGAAGAACAACTTCATGGCTCTAGTAAACAAGGGGATTCAACATTCAAGTGACTACCACAAAATGGTGGATTTTGTGAAGAACTGCAAACTCAGCTATGCAATGCTAGAATCACCCACCATCTTATGTGCGGTTGTTAAAGAAATGTGGACTACTGCTTCATACAACTCGACAGATAAGACCATCACACTCACCATTAAAGGTAAGGAATTCTGTATCAATAGTGATGTTATTAAAGCATGTTTCAAGATTCCTGATAATACTGTGACCTCACCACACACAGACACTGATATAGTTAATATGCTTAATTCCATGAACTATGCACTCTCTACTTCTAAGTTAAGTGACATTAGGAGATTGGGTCTTAGGAAGGAATGGAGTTTCATGTGTGATGTAGTGACCAAGGTCTTTTCTGGTAAAGTCAATAATTTTGATTCTGTCAATATTTCCATGCTTAACATGCTTTACATGCTAGTTACAGATAAGTTCTTTAATTTTAGTGATCTTGTTTTGTTTGAGTTAGGATTTAAATTAGGAGAGTTAAATAAGAGGGGCAAAAATGTTTATTATGCTAGATTTTTCATGATGTTAGTTAACCGCCTCTCTGAGGAAATTGTGCTTGAGAACCCAAACAACAAATTAGATTGTTAGGTTCAAGAGAGAAGAATTATTGCAGATTTGAACAGGGCAAATCATCACAAGGAGAGGCCACTCTTCTATTTTCCTGTAATGGAAGCACCTCAGGTAAGTGAGGTAAGTTCATATGTCCCTACTATTCCAACCTCACAAATTTCTTTGAATTCCAGTGTAGCTATGGAAACTGTGTCAATGACCCAACAATTGCCTACCCAAGCTACTAAATCATCAAAAACATCAAAATCCAAATCAAAGAAAGCCCCCTCTGGTATCTCTCAAAAGATGCCAGTTACAAAATCCACCAAAACCAAAGAGGGGAGTGTGAAGGTGGGAAAGGTAGGTGAGGGACAGGGTGAACATAAAAGAAACCCTAAGGATAAGGATGGAGAGTTTAGTGGTTCCCAGCCTAGCCACACTGCAGTTTCCCAATAAACTGCAGTGATTAATAAGGATAATAGCTCATTTCTAGTTGTATCCTCCCAAAAGGATGTGACTAGTGAACAAAGCTCTCAACCAAGAGCACAAGCCAAAAGGGTAAGGGACACTAGCTCACCCCAAACTTATGCCAGAAATAAGAAATCCAAAACCTTTAGGGATGCACAGGGTTCACACACTGTGCAAATTGGTGCTAAAGACATAGTCATTGTACCTTCTCAAATTCAGCTTGATGTGACTCCAATAAATGTGGAGTCACAGCCAAAATCATTAGTTATAGAAGCACCTCAAATACCAAATTCTCCCACAAACTCTCTGGATATGAATATGATCAACACATCAATTCATGATTCCCCTTCTTTAACTTTGTTGGGGAAGCCAAAATTTAGTGCAAGTGAGCATCATTTTTTGGATGATTTGTTGGCTCACTTCCCAATTCTTTCAGGAACTGTTGAAACATCTGTGCCCAAAATCTCATCAATCAGCACAGAGTCCATAATAGTTTCAATTCCAAGTACATTCATTTCTACTATCTCGATGGATATTGCTCATCCGTCGAGTAGTGATTGTATCCCGACGGATAAGCTTAACAGCATTTATCCGTCAGATAGTCAAACTGCTAACCCGATGGATATTCCTCATCTGTCGGGTGTCTCTGCACAACTTCAAATTTCATCTATTATCTCTAGTGCAGAAGACTTAGTGGTTGTACAGTCACTATTAGGATTGAGGGAAGAGAGTGTTATGAGTGAGAGTCTGGGTCACTCCCAGGAAAAAGGAGAGGAAAAGAAAGAAAATATGCAATCCATTTCTTCAGGATTGGCAAAAGAGAGTGAGAGGAGTCCCACTTTAGATGGTGAAGGTGAGGGTGTGAGGGTGGGAAGCCAGGGTGAGACCCTGATGCAACAAAAGAGAGAACAAGAGAGAAATACAGGTACATGAGCTATAAGGATGAATGTCATTGCTAGTGAGTTAATAAATATCCAGGATGCAGACAGGGAGGGACTATCTCAGCAACCTCAAGCTGTTATAGATTCCACCTCCCTTGATGCTGAGGCATTTACTCACCCTGTTCCAGCTTATCAACTTCTAGCTGAACAGGGCAATGACAATGAAGAAATGATGCTCAATTTGGTGCATACCACCCAGTCAATGCTAAGAGCTCAGGATGCCATCAGAGCTTTGCCCTCTACAGCTGGTGATGTTGATTATGAGACTGGTGGTTCAGCAGATTTCTTTGGAGATGAAGGTGGAGATAATAAAGAAGAGCCATTGGACATAGGGGGAGAAGTAGGTTCTAGTTCAAGATCAGGTATGCCATCATGGGCATTTTCCAAACATTGTGATGAACACTACTTCAAGACAACCCTGATCCAACTCATAAATCAGACAAATTCTGCTCTTCAAACCACTACAAATTCCAACACCGAGAAGCTCCTTCAAGCACATCTTGCTTCGCTGCAACTATAACAGATTCAAGGCTTCCAACATGCTAGAGATGTCAACACCATCAAGGGTGATGTTGATGAGATGAAAAAGGCTATTTCTAACAAGATGGACTCTAAGCTTCCAGAAGCTACAATGCTTGACATCAAGAGACAACTCAGGAAAAATTTGCCACCAAGATAGATGCCTTGGATACCAGGATGACAGCTATGAAAGCATCCCTAATAGCCATTCATCTGCATCAAGCTCAACAGATAGACTTGCTTCAGAAACTGGTGGCTGCACAAACCTCCTCCTCTATTCAACTTGATGATAAAAAAAAGGGGGAGAAATGACCAAGTGAGGGGGAGAAACAACTTAACATTCAAATCAGAAAAGTAATTATGCCTACAATTACTTTCACCAAGCCACCAGTAATAAACAGTATTGATCTGATCAATGAAGCAGCAGCCAACATAAGAGCAGCTGAAAAGGAGCAGTTGAAGCCAATCAACTGGGAGAAAATTGATGTGGACATACAAAAGAAGTTTGGGCTAGTAAAGAAGCCAGAAAATTCAGCCATTCATCACTCCCAAGTCAAACAGATTTCTGTGAATGAAATGAGCATGAACTATCTGAAAAGAGGACAGCCATCCTGCATCAAATCTCAAAAGGCTGAAATAATTCTGAAGCCAAGGGTGAACTATCCAAAATCATCATTAAAGAACCCTTTGGATACAGTATATGAGATACCTAAGCCCGATGAGAAGAAGCTTCTGTCAAGATCAATTGCCTTTTATAAGGATCCAGTTGATTCAGCCTTAAAAAGGAGAATTGCTAAAGTTTTCAGATTTGGGAAATAAATTTGTGTGGTGGCTGGACATCCTCAATTTGCTCAAGCAAAGAGAGAAGAAAAGGCAAGATTGAAGCAGGAGAAGAAGCAAGCTATTATAGATGCTAAAAAGGCTAAACAAAAGAAAGAGCAAACTGTTATCTTGGCCAAGCTACAAGCTGTGAATCCAGCACAACAAATTCCTGCTCAGCCATCTGAAATCACTGAATCTCAAGATCCAAAGAAGCAAGTTGAACAACAATAGAAGAAATCTCCAAGATACAAGGAATTGGCCAAAAGAACCAAAAGGAAATTGAACTTTGCTAGTAAGGAATTGGAGGATCAGTTTCCCAAGGAATCCACTCCAACTACAACTCAAGCATCAAAACCCTCTATGGCATTTGAAGACATCAAGGTGGTGGATCCGTACAGGAACATTCATGGTGAACCTATTGTGCCTGAGGATGAACTAATAGACTGGGAGAGCCTACCAATTCCTGACTTTAATCTGCCAATCCTTAACAATCCAAAGAGAACAAAGTCAAGAGCAGTCAAAAAAGTGAAGTTGTCACCTCTCAAATCCAAATCTCTAGTCAAAGCTCAATCTAAAGTCAACAAGGGAGATTACATGTACGTGTGTGACATCAAGGAATTCTCTGATCTAAATCTCTATCTAAATGAACTAGAAGAAGTGGGAGGGATTGATGCATACAGAAATATACCTGAAAGGTTAGTTTTCAAGTACAAGGGAGGAAAGGAGATTCAATGACCACTTCACAGGATCCTTCAAGAAAGCCAAGCTGTACTGATAAAGGTTTATTCATCTTTCAAGAAGAACTTTGGGTTCAATTTAACTGCAAGAAGACTGGTTCTAAAGAAGATTAAAGAACTGAGGAATATTAGAGCTAAAGATGCACTCCCAAAGACTCTAATTATTCCTTACACAGGAAGAAGAGTGCATCTAAGGCCCTACTGGCTGATGGAGTTCATGGATGACAAAGGAGTTAGAAGATTTTTCAGATTAGAAGACCAGTTGAGCATCTATAGCAATGAGACTCTTTTGGAGATGCAAGAAAAGCTAAATCTCTCAGAATCTGATGAACTGGAATTCCACAGACAGCTCCAAAATCAAATTGAAGAAAACAACAGAAAGCTTGGAAAGAGATCCAGACCTTCAAGGAACTAGATAAATCTGCTCAGGCTAGAGGAGCACCTTGAAAATGACTGTGAGCTAAACTTTGTACATTTTGTTAATAAAAGCACTTTACAGTTTTATCTACTTAATTTCAAAGTTGTATTTTTTTAGGGTGTTTTGTTATCATCAAGTTTCTCTTAATTTATGGCTACAACTCCAGTAGACATAAATTGGGGGAGATTGTTGCGAATATGTTGTGTACTTGATGATTTCATTAACAAAACACCTTGGTAGATTTAACTTAGTGAAAAATGTAGCACTCGACGGATAAGGATTATAGTCCCGACGGATGACTCAATATAGTCCCGACGGATGATGATTTATTATCCATCGAGTGAGTAGCTTATGTAACAATAAGTCCGTAGCACATTTCTGCATACACATTGTTTAGATTCTGTAAGTAGTACTCAAGTCATGTTGACTTTAACTAGATATGCAGAATAGGTTGATTAATTGTACATAGATGATGTCTTGTAATTCTGCATAAATGAAATGAAGTCAAGTGCCAGATTGCTACCCGACGGATAAACAACAATGTCATTCGATGGATGATCAACAAGACAACCCGATGGATGATCATGAACTCGACGGATGATCATGAACCTGACGGATAAGGAATTCAAACATCTGTTGACAGTGACAACACAGTCACATGCATCGAGTGTATGCAAATGGAATGTGGTAGCCTATTCAACTGGGTTTTAGAGAACAAAGAAGCATTTCCATTTCCATGCTATTATGAAGATATTCAAAGATGCTGGAAAAGAGTAATGATGTAGCATAGTATTAGACTTGATAGTTTTTGTTTTATTATCTTGTCTTATTACTTTGTAATCTTGGTGATATATAAACCAAAAATTAGAAAATAGAACAATTAACTAAGCAACCAAGAGAGAAACATTTGTAAGCTGTATTCTTAGCATTTCTCTGTATTCTTAGTTGTTGAAATTTGTAAGCACCTGTGAGCTAATTGCTACACAGAGTTCTCTTGATATAATATATATCTCTGATAGTTACATTCAAATCCACCAGAAAGTTTTTGAAGACTTGTGTTTTTAATTACTTGTGTATTGATTCTTTCTAAGTTATTATTCCGCACTCTGCAAATCAAATTACACAGTTATATATTATTAAGATAAAATATTTTATATCTTTGTGAAAAAGTTTCAAGAATTCCATTCGACCCCCCTTCTGTAATTCTTGTTGCATTGTTAGGGACTAACAACATGACATTTACAGGTCCAAACAAATTCATGTGGATAAGCTGTAGTGGAGCATTAATAGAATTCACAACTTTGCTCTTGTGACCGGTTCTCTTCATTTTGCCTTTTTGACAAGCTTCACAAACTTCATTTTGAGCAAATTCCAAAACTGGCATATCTCTAACCGATTCTCTTTTCACCAGAGTATTGAATGCTTTGTAGTTTAAGCGAGAGCTTCTTGTGCCAGAGTTTGCTTTGCTCAATAGATGCCTTAGTGTAGAAACAATATATTATATCCTTGTTTGTTGAATTCAAGTATACAACAAACGGGCTTCCCTTCCTTACTCCTTTCAGAGCAACTTCACCAGTTTTCTTGCTAGTGATTGAGCAAACTTCTTTGTCAAATATAAATTTAAAACATTTGTCTGTAATTTGACTGACACTGAGAAAATTCACCTCAAGACCTGCAACCAGTAATACTTGTTCAATGACAATATTCCTAAAAATCAACTTACCATATCTCATTGTGAATCATTTGATGTTGTCTCCAAAGGTCACTAAAGGGTCAACCATCTCCTCAAACTGTGATAGCAGGGCTTTATCACCTGTCATATTCCTGGAACATCCACTATCAATGATCCATATGACTCTATTTTTCTTGCCATGCACACAATGAGTTTTAAGTGTGTTTAGCTACCCAAGCAGTGTTGAGCACTTTCTTCTTTTTCACAGAATCTGCAGTAGATTTGAACATTCAAAAGGAATATTATTCTTAATTTGATCAGCATTTTCATCTTTAATCACAAATCTAAATTTAACTTCTTTAAGATCTTTTCTCAACTTATAACAACTGGTCATAACTTTCATGTTACATGAAATGCAGTCAAACTTGTCACATAAAGAATATGGATCATCTGTTTGTGCCTTATTGTAAGTCACTGTCAAGTGCAACCTGCTATTTCTCTCGTTCAGTATAGGTAGATGGATATTTAGGACCAAAGTGTGCAAGAATGACCATGTTTCCTTCTATTGATTCAGGAATCCTTTTCATAGGAAAAAATTGTCCATGCCTAAAAATTCCAATGTACATTGAATTGGCCATTCTGATTAATACCATCATCTTCTTTTCCCATAAGGTGTAGTTTATCTTGTCAAAGACAAGAATCTTGATACTGCTGATTTTATGTACACTTATACTTTCAAGATCTTTATTTATTTACTTATAGATTTTATTCCTTAGCTTGATGATTATTCATAGAAAAATCCTCCAGTCTAATCTACTTAACATTTTTACAGACTCAAGAAATATAATTACAGAATACAAAATTAGATTATCATACAACTTATCCTTAGGGTTATCAAGATGACTTAGTCTTGTTATGTACAGGTATGTCTTGCACAACAAGGTTGATGTTTAAATTTGGATTTATCCGAGCCATTGAGGGTGTACAACTGAAACTGATCTTTTATACCTCTTGTATGATGAAGGAGAGTAAGAGTACCAAAAATCAAAGCCAAAAAAAAACTAATTACAACTTCTTAAAATATCATCTCGTAAACACATTACTCGTTTAAATTTAAACACTAAAACACACCTGGATCTCCTGGAATATGAAATCTGTAGAAAAAATAGTAAAAAACAATCAAATACCTAAATATATACACACAATCTCTGAATCGATTTATATTGACAGAATTCCAAACAGTATTGCAGGGATCATTATATACTAAACCCCCCAATGCATATCAAGTAATTTTACTAATTAAAATTACTTTAAGACAAGCTCAAAAATAGTTGGTATTGCAGTTTTTGATTTACAAAATAAGGTACAATGTCGCACTTGACATGGATTGATATAATATTTACCACCAACTCCTTATCTATAAGGCACATGTTATATCGCAATTTTATATTTCAAGGTTGTGTCACATTTACAATAATTTACTAGGCAGGCATCAAATGGTATGTTTCAAGCCTCAAAAGTAAATACTTGAAACACACCCAACCAATTTTTCAACCCTAAAATAACCAATATAGAAGTTATCGACCTTAGATATTTCACTGGAAGTCTGTCATTTTAGCATACAACCATATTCAGGTTGCCCTAGAAATATTAATAATAATATAGTAGTAAATACCTGATTGCACGCTTGACGATTATACAAACATAGATTGTGGTAAGGTATATAGTTTTAAGACATTTTTAGGTCCACATATTGTAGCTTAACTTTGGTAATTTGGAAATTACCATAGAGAGTGTTATGCTCTGAAGTGAAAACCAAGGATGGCTTACCCTAACGGGACTCTGATCTGCAACCACAAGTGTGTACAACCCAGATCACCCCTTGGCAAGACATTAGAGATCGCAAATAGTTTCTCACTGGGAATATCAGATTGATTGCCATTGATAGATTCCTTTAGATTTTAAAATTACACAATACACGTCAATAATATTAATTCAAAAAAAAAGATTCAGGAAAAAACAAAGAGTGTATAATAAATTTTACAAAAACTTAAAAAGAAAGTGATAAGTAGCCATCGTTCTACATAACCTAATTGACATAAAAAAAGAAACTGTAAAGAATAAACCACCAATAAGAAACCATTAATAATAATTTAAAATTTAAACTAGAGTAGATGATTATAATAAATAAACAAAATTATTAAGACATTATTTTTGCTTTCTTATTTTGTGAAATCTACCGATTAGAACCACCATTTTATAACTAATGAACTACCAAATTCAATTAACCACTGTGATGAACTATTTTTCATAAAAGTAATTACAACATGGCCTAATATAAATACATATTATATCAGTTACTAGATTATATTCATTTGACGGTTACTAGATTATCTTCCTTTAACTGTTACTAGATTATCTTATCAGCTATAAACTATACTTGTGCTTTATGGGTATCAAATTTCTTTTTGTTTGTAGAATAATTAGCCTTGTGATTCAAAGCGATTCTTATAGTTTTGTTATGCCCGCTTTCGGACATGGGCCCTAAACAGGTCCTTGTAGGTGCACTGAATAGCCGGACTCTCGCGTGTGGGATAGAACCATGGATTAATATGACTTGGGCCAGCGCATGCGGGCTGGGCTCATGACATGCGAGCTGGGCTCGTGACATGCGAGCTGGGTTCGTGACATACGAGTTGGGCTCACGCTTTTAAGGAAGGCTCACACTTGCCGTCTGGTGTCCACATGCGAGGTGGGCTTAGGTGTCCACATGCGAGGTGGGCTCAGATGACGTCATGCGAGGTGGGCTTAGGTGCCCAAACGCGGGCTGGGCTCAGGTGCCCACATGCGGGCTGAGCCCATGAGCCCATATCTTATAAAAACAGAGATAACATTGAATTTATTAATTGAAAAGGAAGGCGGTGCGGGCCGAGGTGACCAGGCCGGCCCGCATCAAAGGACTTTGTGTGTAACATGGAAAGTGACTCATAGATGACTGAGTTGCTCGTAGATTTCGGGGCCGACATGGGTTATTCTTACCATTATGGGAAGAAATGCGGAGATGCCGCGAGATTGTAGGAAGCGTGTGGAGCCGGTTGAGATTTACGTGACTAATTGGATGAAGGCCTGACTTTATCATGGGCTTGGGCTGCACGGGTTGGAGAACCCTAACCCTAGCCTATGTGACTTGTTCCCCAAGAACTACGTGAGGCTTGATCCCTATAAATAGGATATGTAGGCACTTGTATGAGACATGAGTCGACACTTGATAGAGAATAATAAACCCTATTCTTTATTAAGGAGTCAACATACAAGCTCAGCCACCACCATACATAACCTTCCTCCGCCCTCAAACACCGTCCTTGATCCTTGTTTCGCCCATTAACCTCCACAACACTGTTATACGAAATTCTCCCTATAAGAATTGGCGCTAGAAGGAGGGGTATTCATCTTAGGGAGAAAGATGACCAAAGAAAGCAAGAAGGCGGCGACACCAGGAAGCGGAGGCAAGAAGAAGGACCAGAACAAGGTCGAGCATATGCCCCCAGAGAATCAGGCGCCACCTCCACCAATCGCAACCGTGGATGGGGAGGCGGTTATGACGTATCTCGAAGGGCTAGCCGATCAGATGAATCAGAGCAACGCCCAAATGTCAAGGGTAGAGAGAAGCTCGGTCCAGAATGCCAAGCGTAAGGTGCGCCACCTCAAGGTCTCCCAGCGTAGCTGGAAGGGCAAAGGTCCTCAAAAGAGGCTGATCCACGATTTTGATGATGCGGCAACTGACACTAAGCAGAGGAAAGAGAGATCGCAAAGAGAGAAAGACATACCCCAAGGTCATGATGAGCAGGGCAGCCAGATCTCTACGAAATCGGGGGAGAAGCCAGCTTCATCTGAGGCAAGGTCGACTAGCGTGCTAGACCGAGTGGGTAAAAAGCTAAGCGAGCACGACCTCAGACTTAAGTTAGAGAACTGCAAGAGAGAGAGAGAAGAAAAGGAATCCGTAGATCAGAGAGGCTCAAAAAGAGAGCGCGAGGCGACTCCACCAAAAAAAAGTCAACACACCTCGCCCAGGAGGGAGGAGCGACGCAGTCGCAGAGACAATCGTGAAGAGGAGTGACAAGTGCGAACGAGAGGAGGGGGATACCGCGAACGACCTCAGGGCTCACACCATTCGAGTAACACGGGTGATGACAGAGAAGGAGAAGTTGTTAGAGTAAGGGACCTGAGAAGGATCTTAGATGAGATGGAGTGAGAGAAGAGAGGGCCCCCGGCCTCGGCTGCCCCCTCTCCGTTTACGGCTGCTATCCGATCATCCCCCCTACCTCGGGTATTTAGGCACAACCCCGACCTGTCTATTCAACGGCGAAGCCGACCCGGCAGAGTACCTTATACAATTTAACACTGAGATGGAAGTCTATCAGGTGCCGGAGATGACCCCCTGCAGACTCTTCACGTCATCACTCAGAGGTAGTGCCCAACAATGGTTCTCAAAGTTGGGACCGGCTAGCATAAGGACGTGGAGACAACTGGAGGACTTATTCGTCAGACAATTTTAGTCCACCCTTCACTACTCACCTCTTGTGGCCACGTTAACCAACATCAAGCAAAGGGAGGGGGAGCCCCTGGCAGAGTACTTTCGTCGGTTCAACGCCGATGTTCCCAAGGTGAGGGGGGCCAGTGAGGAGACCATCAAGAATTTCTTGATAGTAGGGTTGAAAGAAGGATCGAAATTCTGGAAGAGCCTCCAAGCAAGTGAGCCAAGAACCTTGGCCGAGTTCTATGAGCAAGATGAACCCTTTAAGAGGGTAGAGAAGTCGATGAGAGAGCTGAAAATCAGCGAGAGCTATCGAGACAAGAGGGACCGATCCTCGAGCCCTGACGAGAGGAGGAAGACATATCGGCGTAGCTCAAGCCCCAAAAAGTCTGCCCGAGGTAAAGAGATGAACAAAGATTCGGGGAGACCTTATACAAGCAAATGGCAGACACACACACCCCCGGTAGCCTTTGTTGACCACATATATGCTACCTATGCTGGGAAGGGGGTATTCAGAAAGGCAACCCCTCTCACAGACTATAATAAGAGGGACACTTTGAAGTATTGTGCATACCATGAGACAACGGGACACGATACAGCTGATTGTAGGCAATTGAAGGATGAGATCGAGACATTAACAGGGAAAGCTTACAGAGTGGGTTGTCCAGGAGGTTCGAAAGCTCATACCGTCCCTCCTCCACCCCCAGAAGACAAAGAGAGGGTGCATCGGGCTGGTAGCATTCATATTATTCTAGGCGGGTCTCACATTGGTGGAGACAGCCGGAAGGCAATGGACAGATATGCCCGGGAAGCAAAGCACATCACCAACGTCAGCCACCTGAGCCAAAGGCCCCCGGAGCTCTTTGAAAGGGAGGCCGATGACATCGTGTTTAGGGAGAACGATGCCAAATGGGTGCATTACCCTCATACAGATACCCTGGTTATAAAAATGAAGATTGGGATGGTGAATGTTCACCAAGCAATGGTAGACACCGGGAGCTCGGCAGACGTTTTGACTTATGATGCCTACAAGAAGCTGGAATTACTGGATAGAGAATTAACCTCGACAGGTGGACACCTATACGGGTTCACGGGGAACTCGATCGGAGTAAAAGGGACAATTCGGCTCCCGGTACAGACGCAATGTTTACGGTTGTAGACCAGCCTTGTGCCTACAATGTTATAGTGGGCAGGCCCCTTATGAGGGCAATGAGGATGGTGACCTCGATCCATCATATGACGATAAAATTCCAAACCTCCACAGGGGTAGGCCTCTTGAAGAGCTGTCAATACGAATCAAGGGTCTGCTACAACCAAGCACTCAGGGCGGCTGAGTCAGGAAGTGCATCAAAGGAGATGGTCGAGGCAGGTGGAGGCGATGTCCTCATGGAAGAGGCTGAGGGCAGGAGGAGAGTACGTCCCGAGGGACACGAGACTTGTAACCTGATTTCAATCGAGGAATTGCCCGAGAACTATTTCGAGCACATGGGGATTCAGGTGGAACCGCGCCCAGGGGCCTTGCTAATGGAAGCCTCTCAGCCCATCATGTTGGTACAAGAGGGAATTGTGGAAGAGGCAAGTGATGAAGAAGAGAGCTCAGAACAAATCGCTGCAAGACTTAGGAAAGGGAAGTGGGCACGCGAAGAAACAACAATAACTATGGATCTGCCTGACGGAATCACTCGCACTATCACTACGACCTCTGAACACTTGATAAATCCGGCCCGAGCTCACTAGCCTGAGCTCGAGGATACGGAGGGTTTGACAATCACGGAAGTGGGAGAATCTAGTGAGGCTCGAGTAGACTTAGACCCAAGAATGCCCCCAATGGTTGAGAGGGCTGGAGCTGCAGAGGATACAATCCCGATCTTGGTAGACCCAAATGATCCCTCCAAGGTGCTCCGAATAGGCTCTAACCTAAGTCCTGACTTGAGGGAGGATCTAGCCCGCTTCCTAGGGAGAATTTGGATGTCTTTGCATGGTCACACTCTGATATGATAGGGATTGACCCAAATTTCATGTGCCACCGGCTCAACTTGGACCCGAAAAAGAAGGGCGTTAGACAGAAGAGACGGCCGATTAGTGGAGAGAGGGCAGAGGCCCTCAGAGAAGAAGTGGATAGACTAATAGAGGAAGGGCTTGTAAGGGAAGCCTTCTACCCCATGTGGCTTGCCAACCCCGTGCTTGTCAAGAAGCCCAATGGCAAGTGGAGGACATGCGTAGACTTCACCGACCTGGAACAAAGCTTGCCCGAAGGATAGTTTTCCTCTGCCCCAAATCGACCAGCTGGTTGATTCCACGGCTGGGCATGCATTGCTTAACTTTATGGATGCTTATTCGAGATATAACCAGATCCTCATGTATGGGCCAGATCAAGAACACACCTCCTTCATAACTGATCGGGGCCTCTACTGTTACATCGGGATGCCCTTCGGGCTCCTTAAATACGGGGGCAACTTATCAGAGGCTGGTGAATAAGATGTTCAAATATCAGTTGGGGAAGACTATGGAGGCCTATGTAGATGACATGCTTGTGAAGTCAAAAGAAGCAAGGGATCATGTCCGCCACCTAGAAGAAATGTTCCAGATCCTAAGGGAGTACAGGATGAAGCTCAACCCCCATAAGTGTGTGTTTGGGATCGAATCGGGGAAGTTTTTGGGGTTTATTGTCAACCATGGGGGCATTGAGGCCAACCCCGCCAAGATACGAGCCCTACTCGAGATGAAATCCCCCCGATGAGTGAAGGACGTCCAAAGCTTAACGGGGCGAGTGGCTGCCTTAAACCGTTTCGTCTCAAAGTCTTCCGACAAATGTCAGGAGTTCTTCAAGGCGATTAAAGGAGTGGGGAAGAATTTTGAATGGACAAAAGAATGTGAGGAAGCCTTTCAGAACATAAAGAAACATCTCAGCAGCCCTCCAATGTTGTCCAACCCAGAGGCAGGAGAGACTCTGGTCCTATACTTGGTCATCTCTGACTTTGCAGTAAGTGTGGTATTAGCTCGAGAGGAGGATGGTATCCAGTTCCCGATATATTACGTGAGTAAAAGGTAAGCAGACGCCGAGACTCGGTACACAGGCCTCGAGAAGTTAGTATATGCTCTGATCCTGGCTTCCCGAAAGCTCAGGCCCTATTTTCAGGAGCACAAGATAGAAGTGCGAACCTCCTACCCCCTCAGACAAGTGATGCATAAACCAGAGTCTTCTGGTTGAATGTTGAAATGGACGGTTGAGCTCGGCCAGTTGGAGGTGGATTATAAGCCAAGGACTGCAATCAAAGGCTAAGCCCTTCTTTGGCTCAGGCTCGCCATTTTTTCCCTCCTTATGGCCTCTATGCCTTTTCAGCCGAGGAGAAGGCCCTGAATCATTGAGATGCTCAGAGAGAGTAGTCATGCGGGCTGGAGGATTGGCCTGAGAGCGAGCCCTTGTGATCGCAGCCGAGGGCTGAACTGGGCCCGAGGCCGCAGCCTGCTCGGCCTCTTCCATGAAGGGGATAGGAGAGATGGCCATTTCTGAAAAAGAAAATAATGAAGTGATATATTAGTCACAATAAAATACAATGGAAAGAAGTAATGCGAGCAGGAGATAAATGCAGAAAAATAAAGTGCAATGCGAGGTGAAGATGTGAGGTGACACGCGAGCGAGCATGTGAGCTCGCGCATGCGAGCAGACAGGGTCGCATATGCGGCCTGATATTTTTACCTTTCTGGCTCTCTTCTTAGGTTTCTTCTTTTGAGGAGTCAGCCTCACTCCTTCCTTCAAAAACCCACACGCGACCAGGTTCGAGGTCGTTATGAGCTTTCGAATATCCCTGTCCGCCTTAGGAAGATTTAGAAGGCTGTCCGCATTTATTTTTTCTTGCCCCACAAGGACAGTGCGAGGTGGGGTGGCTGGAGATGAAGAAAATAATTCTTGTTAAAGGAAGGAATTATGGTAGAAAAAGACGAGAGCGACCAGGGAAGACTTACATGGATTGTAATAAAAATGAGTCTGGACTTGAGGCACCTCGTGGATGTAGAAATAGGGGCTCTTCCACTTCCCTGAGTTGTTCGGCCCGTTATGGATGAGGTTCTTTTTGTTGAAGCACGGCCAGACAGAAAAGTAGAAGTACCCGAAATCATTGGGGGAATGCTTCAGGTTAAGGAAGTAGCCGAGTTGCCTCGCTGTGAGAGGAGGAAATCCATATTTGCTATACATGATGTACAACGCGAGGGCGGCCCTGTATCCATTCGGGTTGATCTGAAGGGGTGCGAGCTGGTAGTGCTCGCAAATATCTTTGATGAAGGGATGGAGGGGTGAGGAGATTCCTAGCCTTAGTAGGAAGGTGGAAAGGACCATGCGAGGCACCCTGCCTCCATTCTCCGGATGGTTAAATCTATAGCACCTCATATGAGGCATGGGCAGGGCAACATGGCCCTCGAGCTGGAATTGCTCAATGTGCTCGGCCAGATGTTTTTGAGTCAGCGAGGTGGGAAGGTCGCGGCAAGCGAGCACCTTAACCTCCTCCTTTGTAGTTGAGCTCTCCTCCCCATCAGGAATGATCTGCCTCTTAAAAATGATTTCACCCTCAAGCTCGGGCTGGGCAGGAGGCACATAAGGCTCAGGAGAGGCCGCGGGGATGTAGTTATAGTTACAAATCTTGTACTGACTTGTAAAATCTGCCACCTCCTCGCTCTGAGGAGAGTCATAGGACCAGTACAAGCGGTCCTCTTCACCCTCGAGCCCCAAGATGGGGTATTCAGTAGCTACGGGCTCATTTCCCTTCTTTCTGGTGTCATAGTATGCACTCTCCAGGTCGCTGTCAGTAGATTCTGAGTCAAGATGAATGGGGTCGAGGTTGTTAGCTGCAGCTTGCCTCAGGCGGGCTGCCCTCTCTTCAGCCATTTCTCTTAAAATCTCCTCAGCTCGTTCTTTATCCAATGGAGCAGGCTCGCATAGAGTTCTCAACTCTGGAAATGTTCAAAACCCCTTGAGGGGTGATAGCTGAGCCAGGAGAGATTGGTTGGCTAAGACGACCAGAAAGAGAAGTCAGCTCGCGTTGAAAGTCCTTTGAGCCTTGTTGCTCGGGTGGATATTGGTTTAATGGGGACGGGGTGGCTGAAGAATGAACCGGGCTAGCAGAGGTGCGAGCCGGGCTCGAGGAAGAGCGAGACTATCCATAGGAGCAGGCTGAAGACACACTCGATATCTGTAAAAGATGGTGAAAATTAGTCTGTGGCCCTAAAAAGAAAATAAAAACAAAAATGGGGGCGCACCTAAGTGTTCTCACATCTCACACGAAATCGCACCTAGGTGTCTAAAATGGCGGGCTCGCATCGCATGTCGTGATTGTGTGTGGGATCGCATCGAGTTATAAGAATATGTGAGAGCTCGCATCGCATGTTATGAATGTGTGTGGGCTCGCATCAAACAAGTGGTGTGTACTCGAATTAAATGACTAAGTATGAATGTAAATGGGCTCGAATCGAAGAATACCTGTTGGAGAAGTGTATAAAGATCTTGATGAATCTGTGTCGGGAGAATGTCACCGCCGGTAGACGGTTCTTGTGGAGATTATGGTCTTCGCCGTGGTAGATCCTTGAGCAAATTTAGCAGCAATTCGAGAAGTGTTATTAGATATGTGAGAAATAAATTGAAATCTCACATATTTATAGGGGATAGGAGAGAGAAATGGGAAGTGACACGTGTCACCATCTCAGATGACGACACAGATCCCCATGCCAGCTGTCCAACGGCTGTCAAAATGAATGCTAAATGAAATGCATGTGAGGTGAGGCACACGAGGTGCGGCCTGGTGGGATCGCACCTGTGAGGCCATGAAAGACTAGAAAATTCTTAGCCTCAAGATGCGATCAAGAATTTTGGGGGGTAGTTGTTATGCCCGCTTTCGGCCATGGGCCCTAAACAGGTCCCTGTAGGTGCACTGAATAGCCGGACTCTCGCGTGTGGGCCAGAACCATGGATTAATATGACTTGGGCCAGCGCATGCAGGCTGGGCTCGTGACATGCGAGTTGGCTCGTGACATGCGAGCTGGGCTCGTGACATACGAGTTGGGCTCACGCTTTTAAGGAAGGCTCACACTTACCGTCTGGTGTCCACATGCGAGGTGGGCTTAGGTGTCCACATGCGAGGTGGGATCAGATGACTTCACGCGAGGTGGGCTTAGGTGCCCACACGCGGGCTGGGCTCAGGTGCCCACACGCGGGCTGAGCCCATGAGCTCGAATCTTATAAAAACAGAGATAACATTGTATTTATTAATTGAAAAAGAAGGCGATGCGGGCCGAGGTGACCAGGTCGGCCCGCATCAAAGGACTTTGTATACAACATGGAAAGTGACTCATAGATGACTGAGTTGCTCGTAGATTTCGGAGCCGGCATGGGTTATTCCTACAATTACGGGAAGAAATGCGGAGATGCCGCGAGATTATAGGAAACGTGTGGAGCCGGTCGAGATTTACGTGACTAATTGGCTGAAGGCCTGACTTTATCATGGGCTTGGGCTGCACGGGTTGGAGAACCCTAACCCTAGCCTATGTAACTTGTTCCCCACGAACTACGTGAGGCTTGATCCCTATAAATAGGGTACGTAGGCACTTGTATGAGACATGAGTCGACACTTGATAGAGAATAATAAACCCTGTTCTTTATTAAGGAGTCAACATACAAGCTCAGCCACCACCATACATAACCTTCCTCTGCCCTCAAACACCGTCCTTGATCCTTGTTTCGCCCATTAACCTCCACAACACTGTTATACGAGATTCTCCCTATAACAATTGGCGCTAGAAGGAGGGGTATTCATCTTACGGGGAAAGATGACCAAAGAAAGCAAGCAGGCGGCGACACCAGGAAGCGGAGGCAAGAAGAAGGACCAGAACAAGGTCGAGCATATGCCCCCAGAGAATCAGGCGCCACCTCCACCAATCGCAACTGTGGATGGGCAGGCGGTTATGACATATCTCGAAGGGCTAGCCGATCAGATGAATCAGATCAACGCCCGAATGTCAAGGGTAGAGAGAAGCTCGGTCCAGAATGCCAAGCGTAAGGCGCGCCACCTCAAGGTCTCCCAGCGTAGCTGGAAGGGCAAAGTTCCTCAAAAGATGCTGATCCACGATTTTGATGATGCGGCAACTGACACTAAGCAGAGGAAAGAGAGATCGCAAAGAGAGAAAGACATACCCCAAGGTCATGATGAGAAGGGCTGCCAGATCTCTACGAAATCGGGGCAGAAGCCAGCTTCATCTGAGGCAAGGTCGACTAGCGTGCTAGACCGAGTGGGTAAAAAGCTAAGCGAGCACGACCTCAGACTTAAGTTAGAGAACTGCAAGAGAGAGAGAAAAGAAAAGGAACCCGTAGATCAGAGAGGCTCAAAAAGAGAGCGCGAGGCGACTCCACCAAAAAAAAGTCAACACACCTCGCCCAGGAGGGAGGAACGACGCAGTCGGAGAGACAATCATGAAGAGGAGTCACAAGTGCGAGTCAGAGGAGGGGGACGCCGCGAGCGACCTCAGGGCTCACACCATTCGAGTAACGCGGGTGGTGACAGAGAAGGAGAAGTTGTTAGAGTAAGGGACCTGAGAATGATCTTAGATGAGATGGGGCGAGAGAAGAGAGGGCCCCCGGCCTCGGCTGCCCCCTCTCCGTTTACGGCTGCTATCCGATCATCGCCCATACCTCGGGTATTTAGGCACAACCCCGACCTTCTATTCAACGGCGAAGCCGACCCGGCAGAGTACCTTATACAATTTAACACTGAGATGGAAGTCTATCAGGTGTCGGAGATGACCCGCTGTAGACTCTTTGCGGCATCACTCAGAGGTAGTGCCCAACAATGATTCTCCAAATTGTGACCGGCTAGCATAAGGACGTGGAGACAACTGGAGGACTTATTCGTCAGATAATTTTAGTCCACCCTTCACTACTCACCTCTTGTGGCCACGTTAGCCAACATCAAGCAAAGGGAGGGGGAGCCCCTGGCAGAGTACTTTCGTCGGTTCAACGCCGAAGTTCCCAAGGTGAGGGGGCCAGTGAGGAGACCATCAAGAATTTCTTGATAGCAGGGTTGAAAGAAGGATCGAAATTCTGGAAGAGCCTCCAAGCAAGTGAGCCAAGAACCTTGGCCGATTTCTATGAGCAAGATGAACCCTTTAAGAGGGTAGAGAAGTCGATAAGAGAGCTGAAAATCAGCGAGAGCTATCAAGACAAGAGGGACTGATGCTCGAGCCCTGACGAGAGGAGGAAGACATTTCGGTGTAGCTCAAGCCCCAAAAGTCTGCCTGAGGCAAAGAGACGAACAAAGATTTGAGGAGACCTTATACAAGCAAATGGAAGACACACACACCCCTGGTAGCCTCTGTTGACCATATACATGCTACCTATGCTGGGAAGGGGGTATTCAGAAAGGCAACCCCTCTCACAGACTATAATAAGAGGGACACTTCAAAGTATTGTGCATACCAAGAGGCAACGGGACATGATACAGCTGATTGTAGGCAATTGAAGGATGAGATCGAGACATTGACAGGGAAAGCTTACAGAGTGGGTTGTCCCGGAGGTTCGAAAGCACAGGACTGTTTATCATACCGTCCCTCCTCCACCCCCAGAAGACAAAGAGAGGGTGCCTCGGGCTGGTAGCATTCATATTATTCTAAGCGGGTCTCACATTGGTGGAGATAGCCGGAAGGCAATGGACAGATATGCCCGGGAAGCAAAGCACATCACCAACGTCAGCCACCTGAGCCAAAGGCCCCCGGAGCTCTTTGAAAGGGAGGTCGATGACATCGTGTTTAGGGAGAACGATGCCAAATGGGTGCATTACCCTTATACAGATGCCCTGGTTATAAAAATGAAGATTGGGATGGTGAATGTTCACCAAGCAATGGTAGACACCGGGAGCTCGGCAGACGTTTTGACTTATGATGCCTACAAGAAGCTGGGATTGCTGGATAGAGAATTAACCTCGATAGGTGGACGCCTATACGGGTTCACGGGGAACTCGATTGGAGTAAAAGGGACAATTCGGCTCCCGGTAACCATAGGAGAAGAGCCTCATGTGGCCACCCAGATCGCAATGTTTACGGTTGTAGACCAGCCTTGTGCCTACAATGTTATAGTGGGCAGGCCCCTTATGAGGGCAATGAGGATGGTGACCTCGATCCATCACATGACGATAAAATTGCCAACCTCCACGGGGGTAGGCCTCTTGAAGAGTTGTCAATACGAATCAAGGGTCTGCTACAACCAAGCACTCAGGGCGGCTGAGTCAGGAAGTCCATCAGAGGAGATGGTCGAGCCGGGTGAAGGCGATGTCCTCATGGAAGAGGCTGAGGGCAGGAAGAGAGTACGTCCCAAGGGACACGAGACTTGTTACCTGATTTCAATCGAGGAATTGCCCGAGAACTATTTTGAGCACATGGGGATTCAGGTGGAACCGCGCCCAGGGGCCTTGCTAATGGAAGCCTCTCATCCCATCATGTTGGTACAAGAGGGAATTGTGGAAGAGGCAAGCGATGAAGAAGAGAGCTCAGAACAAATCACTGCAAGACTTAGGAAAGGGAAGTGGGCACGCGAAGAAATAACAATAACTATAGATCTGCCCAACGGAATCACTCGCACTGTCACTACGACCTCTGAACACTTGATAAATTCGGCCCGAGCTCACCAGCCTGAGCTCGAGGATACGGAGGGTTTGACAATCACGGAAGTGGGAGAATCTAGTGAGGCTCGAGTAGACTTAGACCCAAGAATGCCCCCAATGGTTGAGAGGGCTGGAGCTGCAGAGGATACAATCCCGATCTTGGTAGACCCAAACGATCCCTCCAAGGTGCTCAGAATAGGCTCTAACCTAAGTCCTAACTTGAGGGAGGATCGAGCCCGCTTCCTAAGGGAGAATTTAGATGTCTTTGCATGGTCACACTCTGATATGATAGGGATTGACCCAAATGTCATTTGCCACCGGCTCAACTTGGACCCGAAAAAGAAGGGGGTTAGACAGAAGAGACGACCGATTAGTGGAGAGAGGGCAGAGGCCCTCAGAGAAGAAGTGGATAGACTAATGGAGGCAGGGCTTGTAAGGGAAGCCTTCTACCCCATGTGGCTTGCCAACCCCGTGCTTGTCAAGAAGCCCAATGGCAAGTGGAGGACATGCGTAGACTTCACCGACCTGGAACAAAGCTTGCCCGAAGGATAGTTTTCCTCTGCCCCAAATCGACCAGCTGGTTGATTCCACGGCTGGGCACGCATTGCTTAACTTTATGGATGCTTATTCGAGATATAACCAGATCCCCATGTATGGGCCAGATCAAGAACACACCTCCTTCATAACTGATCGGGGCCTCTACTGTTACATCGGGATGCCCTTCGGGCTCCTTAAATACGGGGGCAACTTATCAGAGGCTGGTGAATAAGATGTTCAAATATCAGTTGGGGAAGACTATGGAGGCCTATGTAGATGACATGCTTGTGAAGTCAAAAGAAGCAAGGTATCATGTCCGCCACCTAGAAGAAATGTTCCAGATCCTAAGGGAGTACAGGATGAAGCTCAACCCCCACAAGTGTGTGTTTGGGATCGAATCGGGGAAGTTTTTGGGGTTTATTGTCAACCACAGGGGCATTGAGGCCAACCCCGCCAAGATACGAGCCCTACTCGAGATGAAATCCCCCCGATGAGTGAAGGACGTCCAAAGCTTAACGGGGCGAGTGGCTGCCTTAAACCGTTTCGTCTCAAAGTCTTCCGACAAATGTCAGGAGTTCTTCAAGGCGATTAAAGGAGTGGGGAAGAATTTTGAATGGACAAAAGAATATGAGGAAGCCTTTCAGAACATAAAGAAACATCTCAGCAGCCCTCCAATGTTGTCCAACCCAGAGGCAGGAGAGACTCTGGTCCTATACTTGGCCGTCTCTGACTTTACAGTAAGTGTGGTATTAGCTCGAGAGGAGGATGGTATCCAGTTCCCGGTATATTACGTGAGTAAAAGGTAAGCAGACGCCGAGACTCGGTACACAGGCCTCGAGAAGTTAGTATATGCTCTGATCCTGGCTTCCCGAAAGCTCAGGCCCTATTTTCAGGAGCACAAGATAGAAGTGCGAACCTCCTACCCCCTCAGACAAGTGATGCATAAACCAGAGTCTTCTGGTTGAATGTTGAAGTGGATGGTTGAGCTCGGCCAATTTGAGGTGGATTATAAGCCAAGGACTGCAATCAAAGGCTAAGCCCTAACCGATTTTGTGCTAGAATTTCCTCCACATCAAGAAGTGGAGTCGGGAGCCCTTGTTGTTATACCTAGCACAGAAGAAATTGGGCTGGAGAGCCAAAATAGTGCCCCATGGTGGAGCCTATTTGTGGATGGAGCCTCTAATAGTGATGGAGCAGGAGCTAGAATTGAGCTAATCAGCCCAGAGGCGCACAAGATCAGACGTGCGACCCATCTGGCCTTTCATGTAACCAACAATGATGCTGAGTATGAGGCCCTGATCAATAGTCTCAAGCTAGCTTTGGAAATGATGGTGGAGAATTTGAATGTATTTAGTGACTCCATGATTGTGGTCTATCAGATAAACGGGGGGTATCAAGCAAAGGGGCCGAGAACGGAGTTTTATCTGAAGTGCGCGCAGAGAATAATCGCAAGGTTCAACGAGGTGAGGCTGAAGCTAATCCTGCACGGACAGAATGAAGGCACGAATGAGCTAGCTAAACTCGGCTCGCGACGCGAGGCCACCCTGCTAGGGGTCGTGCCCCTTGATATACAGAGGCAGCCTAGCGTGCCCGAACACGAGGTGGGCAGCCTCAGTAACAACCTCGGCCCCACGTGGATGACACCTATCGTGGCCTACATAAAAGATGGTTCACTCCCGGATGAAAAGAATGAGGCAAGGAGGATAATATACAAAGTAGCCCGCTATGTGATATACGATGGGATCCTATACAGAAGAGGGTTCAATGTGCCTCTCCTTAAGTGCATAGAGGGGGACGAATGCAATTATATCCTAAGGAAAGTACACGAGGGCATTTGTGGCAATCACTCGGGGGTAGTTCTCTAGCTCATAAAATCCTCCGTCAAGGCTACTTCTGGCCATCGCTGAAAAAAGACGCATTCGAATTCTCCCGAGCTTGTGATAAGTGTCAGCGATATGCAAATTATTATAACAGCCCCGTGGCCTCTCTCACATCCCTCGTGAGCCCTTGGCCCTTCTCTATGTGGGGAATTGATCTGATTGGGGAACTCCTGAAGGCCAAGGGAGGTGTCAAGTATGCGGTTATTGTGGTGGATTATTTCATTAAGTGGGTAGAGGCCGAGCCTCTACCACTATCACGGCAAAAATACTCAGAGAGTTTGTATACAGGGCTATTGTGTGCCGCTATGGCATCCCTTACAAGTTGATATCTGACAACGGGAAATAATTCGATAGCAAGAAAATGCGAGAATTTTGTGAGCAGCTGGGGATTAAGAAGAGCTTTAGCGCAGTGTGCCAACCCCAGAGTAACGGGCAAACAGAGGCTGTTAACAAGATCATTAAGCACACCCTGAAGGCAAAGCTAGAAGAGAGAAAAGGGACATGGCCAGAAGAACTCGCCCAGGTCCTATGGTCTTACAACACGACACCCCGAACTACAACTGGAGAGACCCCTTTTTCTCTGGTATATGGTTGTAAAGCTATGGTGCCCGTTGAAGTGGGGGCAGGATCTTTCCGGAGGGACAACTATGACTCAGAGGCAAATGAGGTCAATCACCGGCTCTATTTGGACATGATCGAAGAAACTCGGGAAGATGCTCAGATCAGGATAGCAGCATATCAGCAGAGGACAGCTAGGCACTACAACAGTAAGGTTAGAACCCGAACTTTCAAGGTGGGAGATTTTGTTCTGTGCCGGGTCATGCCAAACACCAAGGTGGTGAGTCACGGAGTCTTTGGAGCGAATTGGGAAGGCCCTTACAAGATCAAGTCGGTGCTTTGGGAGGGAACCTACCACCTCAACGATATGCAAGACCAGTTGATCCCGAGAGCCTGGAACGCGGAACACCTCCGCAAGTATTATCAGTAATATTATTCTATTCAGACTTAGTATTATCTTGAAATATTCCTAATTCTCGGGGGGTAGTGCCATATAGGTGCCTCTCTGAGACCACAAGCATGTACTCCTTTCACTTTCCATTATCTATGAATAAACGATTGATCTCTATTTGTGCACTTGGTATTTTTACTTTTGTTAATAGATTAAAAACCCAGTAGGGGAGCCCATCCTTGGGAACTCATGCGAGGACAGAACGGTTGTTTTATTAACATGTTAAAATCACAAATCAGGCCGGGCCCCAGCCCGCTTGACGACAAATCTATGAAACGAGCTGGGCCCCAACCCGCTTAGAAAAGAAATGAGCACAAAGAGGATTAAAGATAAAGACAGGGAGATATGACCATAATCTAACTTAAAAGTTAAGGATAGCCGCAACGCGAGCCCATATCAAGGCGAGCTGGGCAGACCAGCCCGCTGTCATGAGTATATGGCTCAGGATCGCATGATGCGAGGAGAAGACACATGAACAAGATATGAGCTCCTAAGCCCGTCCCGCTAATGCAAGCACATCTATAACACTTATGAGTTAGTAATGAGGCGAGCCCACTCTACTTAAATTGTCATTGATTTTTACTCAATTAAACATGGATGCGAGCTGACGAGCTCGGCCCGCTGTAAGGGTGTAATGCCCACCATACGCGGCCAGGGCTATGATAGCTTTTGGTTAGTAGGGGCATGGTAAGTTGTAAATACATAAAATAAAGAAAGCCAGCTAGCATGGTAAAGACATACGCGGGCAAAAAAGACTTGATATTTAATACAAGCAAGTTGTAAATGAGTTATGCCCCAAGACAGAAATATTTTAAATATAGACGCGGGGCGAGAAGGGTGCCCGCTTACCCAGTCAAAAGTCTAGTTCCTAAATAAAATTAATCTAAGGGTTATCAGCCTCCGCCTCCTTGCGAGCCTCATCTGCCGCGACCCGGGCCTGCTCAGGTGCTAGCCGGGCCTCCTCAGCAGTCTGAGCGTCCCGCTCCATCTCGAGCTTCAGTTTTTCGGTATGCCTGGTTGTGCCCGCACCCAGAGCTACCCAATCAAAGTCAGGAACCTTCTTTATAAAGATTTTCATGAAATTTCTAGCCCCCGGGTTCCTAGCATCAACGAGGGCGGCCTCACGGCCCGCGGTCAGGGCAGAAACTGATCCCTCCAGCTCGAGCACCCTCTCCTCGAGGCCATCTTTCTCCTTCTTCCATGCCTCAGCGGCCAGGTCATGAGCTTCCTTCTGCTCCCTTAAGGCCTTGTCGTGAGCAGCGTTCAGGTTAATCATCTTCTGATTATAGTTGTTAACCAGCGTAACTTTCTCTTGGCCGAGCTCAGTGACCTTACTCTGAAGGGATTTGACTTTAGACTCGAGCTTTGTGTTGGTCTGGCTGAGGGCTCACATCTCTCGAGCCTTAGATAGCTGACGATAGTATATTTCGGCCGCAGCTCGAGACAGTGCATCCTGGTTGACCTCGAGAGCAGAGGAGGACCAATCCTTTACATCCTGCTCGCTGATATGACCTTGAGCGAGCCAGCAAATATGGTCAATACCATGTTGGCAGAAGAAGAAACGGGAAGAGGAGCATCAGATGGAGCAGCCTTCTTTGGCTCAGGCTCGCCAATTTTTCCTTCCTTATGGCCTCTATGCCTTTTCAGCCGAGGAGAAGGCCCTGAAACCTTGAGATGCTCGGAGAGAGTAGTCATGCGGGCTAGAGGATTGGCCTGAGAGCGAGCCCTTGTGATCGCAGCCGAGGGCTGAACTGGGCCCGAGGCCGCAGCCTGCTCGGCCTCTTCCATGAAGGGGATAGGAGAGATGGCCATTTCTGAAAAATAAAAAAATGAAGTGATATATTAGTCACAATAAAATACAATGGAAAGAAGTAATGTGAGCAGGAGATAAATGCAGAAAAATAAAGTGCAATGTGAGGTGAAGATGCGAGGTGACACGCGAGCAAGCATGTGAGCTCGCGCATACGAGCAGACAGGGTCGCATATGCGGCCTGATATTCTTACCCTTTCTGGCTCTCTTCTTTGGTATCTTCTTTTGAGGAGTCAGCCTCACTCCTTCCTTCAAAAACCCACACGTGACCAGGTTCGAGGTCGTTATGAGCTTTCGAATATCCCTGTCCGTCTTAGGAAGATTTAGAAGGCTGTCCGCATTTATTTTTTCTTGCCCCACAAGGACAGTGCGAGGTGGGGTGGCTGGAGATGAAAAAAACATTTCTTGTTAAAGGAAGGAATTATGGTAGAAAAAGACGAGAGCGACCAGGGAAGACTTACATGGATTGTAATAAAAATGAGTCTGGACTTGAGGCACCTCGTGGATGTAGAAATAGGGGCTCTTCCACTTCCCTGAGTTGCTCGGCCCGTTGTGGATGAGGTTCTTTTTGTTTTTAGCACGGCCAGACAGAAAAGTAGAAGTACCCGAAATCATTGGGGGAATGCTTCAGGTTAAGGAAGTAGCCGAGATGCCTCGCTGTGAGAGGAGGAAATCCATATTTGCTATACATGATGTACAACGCGAGGGCGGCCTGGTATCCATTCGGGTTGATCTGAAGGGGTGCGAGCTGGTAGTGCTCGCAAACATCTTTGATGAAGGGATGGAGGGGTGAGGAGATTCCTAGCCTTAGTAGGAAGATGGAAAGGACCATGCGAGGCAACCTGCCTCCATTCTCCGGATGGTTAAATCTGTAGCACCTCATGTGAGGCATGGGCAGGACAACGTGGCCCTCAAGCTAGAATTGCTCAATGTGCTCGGCCAGATGTTTTTTAGTCAGCGAGGTGGGAAGGTCACGGCAAGCGAGCACCTTAACCTCCTCATTTGCAGTTGAGCTCTCCTCCCCATCAGGAATGATCTGCCTCTTAAAAATGATTTCACCCTCAAGCTCGGGCTGGGCAGGAGGCATATAAGGCTCAGGAGAGGCCGCGGGGATGTAGTTATAGTTACAAATCTTGTACTGACTTGTAAAATCTGCCACCTCCTCGCTCTGAGGAGAGTCATAGGACCAGTGCAAGCCGTCCTCTTCACCCTCGAGCCCTAAGATGGGGTATTCAGCAGTTACGGGCTTCTTTCCTTTCTTCCTGGTGTCATAGTATGCACTCCCCAGGTCGCTGTCAGTAGATTCTGAGTCAAGATGAATGGGGTCGAGGTTGTTAGCTGCAGCTTGCCTCAGGCAGGCTGCCCTCTCTTCAGCCATTTCTCTTAAAATCTCCCCAGCTCGTTCTTTATCCAAGGGAGCAGGCTCGCGGTTTAGCAGCTCTTCTACCCCAAGGGAGGCTGGAATATGACAGAGGTCCACGGGCCTATCTCTCCAATCATATATATTCTTCTCCCTGCTGAAACCCTCAGGGTTCGGGTCGAGGTTAATATCAAGCGAGCCGGATCCAGCTGCTCGCATCGAGTTCTCAACTCTGGCAATGTTCAAAGCCCCTTGAGGGGTGATAGCTGAGCCAGGAGAGATTGGTTGGCTAAGACGACCAGAAAGAGAAGTCAGCTCGCTTTGAAAGTCCTTTGAGCATTGCTGCTCGGGTGGATATTGGTTTAATGGAGACGGGGTGGCTGAAGAATGAACCGGGCTAGCAGAGGTGCGAGCCGGGCTCGAGGAAGAGTGAGACGATCCATATAAGCAGGCTGAAGACGCACTTGATATCTGTAAAAGATGGTGAAAATTAGTCTGTGGCTCTAAAAAGAAAACAAAAACAAAAATGGAGGTGCACCTAAGTGTTCTCACATCTCACACGAAATCGCACCTAGGTATCTAAAATGGCGGGCTCGCATCGCATGTCGTGATTGTGTGTGGGATCGCATCGAGTTATAAGAATGTGTGAGAGCTCGCATCGCATGTTGTGAATGTGTGTGGGCTCGCATCAAACAAGTGGTGTGTGCTCGAATTAAAGGACTAAGTCTGAATGCAAATGGGCTCGAATCGAAGAATACCTGTTGGAGAAGTGTATGAAGATCTTGATGAATCTGTGTCGGGAGAATATCACCGCCGGTAGACGGTTCTTGTGGAGATTATGGTCTTTGCCGTGGTAGATCCTTGACCAAATTTAGCAGCAATTCGAGAAGTGTTCTTGGATATGTGAGAAATGAATTGAAATCTCACATATTTATAGGGGATAGGAGAGAGAAATGGGAAGTGACACGTGTCACCATCTCAGATGACGACACAGATCCCCATGCCAGCTGTCCAACGGCTGTCAAAATGAATACTAAATGAAATGCATGCGAGGTGAGGCACACGAGGCGGTTTGGTGCGGCCTGGTGGGATCGCACCTATGAGGCCATGAAAAACTAGAAATTCCTAGCCTCAAGATGTGACCAGGAATTTTGGGGGGTAGTTGTTATGCCCGCTTTCGGCCATGGGCCCTAAACAGGTCCCTGTAGGTGCACTGAATAGCCGGACTCTCGCGTGTGGGCCAGAACCATGGATTAAAATGACTTGGGCCAGCGCATGCGGGCTGGGCTCGTGACATGCGAGCTGGGCTCGTGACATGCGAGCTGGGCTCGTGACATGCGAGCTGGGCTCGTGACATGCGAGCTGGGCTCGTGACATGCGAGCTGGGCTCGTGACATACGAGTTGGGCTCACGCTTTTAAGGAAGGCTCACACTTGCCGTCTGGTGTCCACATGCAAGGTGGGCTTAGGTGTCCACATGCGAGGTGGGCTCAGATGACTTCACGCGAGGTGGGCTTAGGTGCCCACACGCGGGCTGGGTTCAGGTGCCCACACGCGGGCTGAGCCCATGAACCCACACGCGGGCTGGGCTCAGGTGCCCACACGCAGGCTGAGCCCATGAGCCCAAATCTTATAAAAACAGAGATAACATTGTATTTATTAATTGAAAAGGAAGGCGGTGCGGGCCGAGGTGACCAGGTCGGCCTGCATCAAAGGACTTTGTGTGCAACATGGAAAGTGACTCATAGATGACTGAGTTGCTCGTAGATTTCGGGGCCGACATGGGTTATTCCTACAATTACGGGAAGAAATGCGGAGATGCCGCGAGATTGTAGGAAGCGTGTGGAGCCGGTCGAGATTTACGTGACTAATTGGCTGAAGGCCTGACTTTATCATGGGCTTGGGCTGCACGGGTTGGAGAACCCTAACCCTAGCCTATGTAACTTGTTCCCCAAGAACTACGTGAGGCTTGATCCCTATAAATAGGGTACGTAGGCACTTGTATGAGACATGAGTCGACACTTGATAGAGAATAACAAACCCTATTATTTCTTAGGGAGTCAACATACAAGCTCAGCCACCACCATACATAACCTTCCTCCGCCCTCAAACATCGTCCTTGATCCTTGTTTCGCCCATTAACCTCCACAACACTGTTATACGAAATTCTCCCTATAACAAGTTTATAAATGGTTATTGCACATCTTGTGTTCTTGAAAGGATGTAACAGCTCGCAATTCCGGACTATTAAATCTAAATCGAAAACTAAAATAAAATACAATTATCGATTCAAAATTCTATTACAAAGGTGACTATTACGAAAGTGCACCTAAAAGCAGAAGTCCAAAAGTCAATCTACTCCAATTCTAAGTCCACGAACTCCAATGCTATCCAACTCGAATCTTAGACGAAACCTGAAAATTGAAAGAATGAGTTGCGGAGCCCAGCAAGAAATCAATCGATCCAACTAGAAGGCCAAGTAATACATACATATATAATCAAAATACGATAATCTACATGATACTATATACGCAACAAACACTTTCAATACATATTCTTCTTCCTATTCGATATACACAATATATATAACACATAAACAACAATAATTCAAAATCCATAAACCATGCCACGACCACTACAACCCGGTGATAACAGAATTAAATTTTCAGAAAACTGTCACTATAATTCGGTGACTACGGTCCTAAGTTCTTATTCGATATTTTTACAAATTATGGCATAAATCAAAGATCCGAAATTATCGTTGGCACGCCATAAACATATACGATAACGTATACTATCACACATCATACTTCCAAATATATAATCACTTATCCCAAATTTTGATAATCAAATATACACCTATATCACACTATTTTGAAAACAGTAGCAAGATTGATCGAAAACTTACCTCAAAACTTGACCATATCTAAATATACTCTTTTTGACCTTTTAAATGACGTTTTCTTGGAAAACTCAAAACACGAGCGCTGTAGAGAATGAAAAGATCTTTCAAAAAAGTCCAGAATCAACGAATTCTGACTTGCGATGAATTTTTTATAGGAATTTTACAAGATTACTGATTTTTTAGAGAAAAAGACCTGCGAATTTTAAATTAAAAGATGAGGAAAAAAGAATTAGATGTATTTATAACAATACAAAACCCTATTACTTAACCACCAAGTAATCCTTATTAAAATATGATCCAAATTTTAAGCCCATTACACTAATTCAATTTTAAATCCTAGTCCTTAACCAATTTTAATACTTTTGTTCACAAACTTCATTTTGAGCAAATTCCAAAACTGGCATATCTCTAACCGATTCTCTTTTCACTAGAGTATTGATTGCTTTGTAGTTTAAGCGAGAGCTTCTTGTGCCAGAGTTTGCTTTGCTCAATAGATGCCTTAGTGTAGAAGCAATATATTATATCATTGTTTGTTGAATTCAAGTATACAACAAATGGGCTTCCCTTCCTTACTCCTTTTAGAGCAACTTCACCAGTTTTCTTGCTAGTGATTGAGCAATCTTCTTTGTCAAATATAAATTTAAAACATTTGTCTATAATTTGACTGACACTGAGAAAATTCACCTCAAGACCTGCAACCAGTAATACTTGTTCAATGACAATATTCCCAGAAATCTGCTTGCCATATCTCATTGTGATACATTTGATGTTGTCTCCAAAGGTCACTAAAGGGTCAACCATCTCCTCAAACTGTGATAGCAGGGCTTTATCACCTGTCATATTCCTGGAACATCCACTGTCAATGATCCATATGACTCTATTTTTCTTGCCATGCACACAATGAGTTTTAAGTGTGTTTAGCTACCCAAGCAGTGTTGAGCACTTTCTTCTTTTTCACAGAATTTGCAGTAGATTTGAACATTTAAAAGGAATATTATTCTTAATTTGATCAGCATTTTCATCTTTAATCACAAATCTAAATTTAACTTCTTTAAGATCTTTTCTCAACTTATAACAATTGGTCATAACTTTCATATTACATGAAATGCAGTCAAACTTGTCACATAAAGAATATGGGTCATCTGTTTGTGCCTTATTGTAAGTCACTGTCAAGTGCAACCTGCTATTTCTCTCGTTCAGTATAGGTAGATGGATATTTAGGACCAAAGTGTGCAAGAATGACCATGTTTCCTTCTATTGATTCAGGAATCCTTTTCATAGGAAAAAATTGTCCATGCCTAAAAATTCCAATGTACATTGAATTGGCCATTCTGATTAATACCATCATCTTCTTTTTCCATAAGGTGTAGTTTATCTTGTCAAAGACAAGAATCTTGATACTGCTGATTTTATGTACACTTATACTTTCAAGATCCTTATTTATTTACTTACAGATTTTATTCCTTAGCTTGATGGCTATTCATAGAAAAATCCTCTAGTCTAATCTACTTAACATTTTTACAGACTCAAGAAATATAATTACATAATACAAAATTAGATTATCATACAACTTATCCTTAGGGTTATCAAGATGACTTAGTCTTGTTATGTACAGGTATGTCTTGCACAACAAGGTTGAATTACAAATTTGGATTTATCCGAGCCATTGAGGGTGTACAACTGAAACTAATCTTTTATACCTCTTGTATGATGAAGGAGAGTAAGAGTACCAAATATCAAAGCCAACAAAAAAACTAATTACAACTTCTTAAAATATCATCTCGTAAACACATTACTCGTTTAAATTTAAACACTAAAACACACCTGGATCTCCTGGAATATGAAATCTGTAGAAAAAATAGTAAAAAACAATCAAATACCTAAATATATACACACACAATCTCTGAATCGATTTATATTAACAGAATTTCAAACAGTATTGCAGGGATCATTATATACTAACCCCCCCCCAATGCATATCAAGTAATTTTACTAATTAAAATTACTTTAAGACAAGCTTAAAAAACAGTTGGTATTACAGTTTTTGATTTAGAAAATAAGGTACAATGTCGCACTTGACATGGATTGATATAATATTTACCACCTACTCCTTATCTATAAGGCACATGTTATATCGCGATTTTATATTTCAAGGTTGTGCCATATTTACAATAATTTACTAGGCAGGCATCAAATGGTATGTTTCAAGCCTCAAAAGTAAATACTTGAAACACACCCAACCAATTTTTCAACCCTAAAATAACCAGTATAGAAGTTATCGACCTTAGACATTTCACTGGCAGTCTGTCATTTTAGCATACAACCATATTCAGGTTGCTCTAGAAATATTAATAATAATATAGTAGTAAATACCTGATTGCACGATTGACGATTATACAAACATCGATTGTGTTAAGATATATAGTTTTAAGACATTTTTAGGTCCACATATTGTAGCTTAACTTTGGTAATTTGGAAATTACCATAGAGGGTGTTATGCTCTGAAGTGAAAACCAAGGATGGCTTACCCTAACGGGACTCTGATCTGCAACCACAAGTGTGCACAACCCAGATCACCCCTTGGCAAGACATTAGAGATCGCAAAGAGTTTCTCACTGGGAATATCAATAAGAACTTTGATGCTCACAACATCCCATACTGAAGTCAACATCAATCATCTATACTAATACCACCTTTGATATTTAACAACAACGTAAGTATCAACATAAATCAAAATCTGAATCAAAACTGTATTTTACCATTATTCCAAAACAGAAATAGTTGATAAATCATTTATTCTATGAATATCCAAAACGATATGATAATTTAGATTGTGATTATTCTCCGACGGACGTACTATCACATGATGATCAGCCCGTGCGATAGCACTGAGTCACGATTCGTAGAAATATATAAGATAAACGTATACTATAACTCATCATACTTCCAAATATATAGTCACTTAGCCCAAATTTTGATAATCAAATATACACGTATATCACATTATTTTGAAAACGCTAGCAAGATCGATCGAAAACTTACCTCAAAACTTGACCAGATCTAAATTTACTCTTTTTGACCTTGTAAATGAAGTTTTCTTTGCTGATTTTTGAGAGAAAAAGACCTACGAATTTTAAATTAAAAGACGAGGAAGAGGAATAAGATGCATTTATAACAATACAAAACCATATTACTTAACCACCAACTAATCTGTATTAAAATCTGATCCAAATTTTAAACCCATTACTCTAATTCAATTTTAAATTCTAGTCTTTATCCAATTTTAATACTTTTATTCTATTATTCTATTATTAATCGAATTCTGAAATTACGAGATATTAGAAAGGTAGACCATGACACCATGTCTTGAATTTTATAAGCACAAAAGTAAATACGCATTATATCAAAAAAGAGCAAGAGAATGTACTATAAGAAGAAATGGTATCACATGTCATTTTAGTAAACTTGAGAATCAAACATCAAATCTGATATGCGCACAACAGAGCATATACCTTTCTGAAGGTTGCGGCTTGTTTTGCTTGGATTGATACTGCAAAGTCCACACAAAATATGTGAGATTCTCTATTCGACACATTTCAAAACCAAAAATTCAAGATCAGAATTTTATCACTATTAA
The DNA here is from genome assembly GCF_009905375.1 of Apium graveolens. Lineage (NCBI taxonomy): Eukaryota > Viridiplantae > Streptophyta > Magnoliopsida > Apiales > Apiaceae > Apium > Apium graveolens. The sequence goes on along the minus strand of NC_133656.1, from coordinate 124,681,309 downwards.
ACAAATCTATAACCACCACCAAAACTGCATTACAAGATAATAAACAAATACATACATGTAATATAAACAGATGTGTGTTACTTACTAGACCTGACTTAAAATATTGTATCCTCATTGTTCTGATCCATCTGGAGTTCTTCTTCTGGCAGCCATGACTCCATTAGACTACTTCTGGCAACCTCAAAGGTGATTACTTGTGGGTGTTTTATAAGAGTGAAAGACTACTTATGAAAGTCAAACGATCTCCAAATAGATTGTACAAGTTAATGATTGAAACTGTGAAACCAAGGTGTCTCTTGTCGAGTTCAGATGAGGTTGCACGTATGTGGCACTTGCGTCTCGGACACGTGAACTACAAAGCTATGGCGTTTGTCCAAGGAACATATGGTGAGAGGTTTTCCAAGAATTGCTTTGTACAACAATATCTGTGATGGATGCTTGATGGAAAAATAAACGAGAAAAAATTTTCCTTCCCAAAGTAACTACAGTGCAGCTCATGTGTTGAATTTGGTGCATGGAGATCTTTGTGGACCTATTTCACCACAGACGGCTCATGGAAATAAGTACTTCTTCTTGCTCGTTGACGATTATAGTAGATATATGTGGGTATATATGCTGAAGAGAAAAGATGAGGCCCTTGATGCTTTTAAGAGTTTTTGTGCACTGGTTGGAAACAAACCGGAAAAGAAAGTTAAAGTATTCAGGAATGATCGTAGGGGTGAGTACTCTTCGAACGAGTTCAAATCTTACGGCAAAGAAAACGGGATACAAACACACTATACCGCACCATATACGCCCCAACAGAATGGGGTTGTTGAGAGACGCAACAGAACTGTGGTGAAAATGGCACGTAGTTGTCTAAAAGAAATGGAGGTGCCTTCAAAGCTTTGGGGTGAGGCGGTCAGACATGTTGTGTATCTTTTAAATTGATTGCCCACGAGGGCACTGTCTGGTAAGACCCCATTTGAAGCATGGTTTAGTGAAAAACCAAATATTGGATACATACGTGTGTTTGGATGTATTGTGCATATGAAAGTGCCAAGTAATCAAACAGGGAAATTGGATGACAGAAGTATAGAGGTGATAAATCTGGGAAAAGAACCCGAGACTAAAGCTTATCGCCTCTATGATCCAGCAAGAAACAAAGTTTAAGTAGAAAGATGTAATCTCTAAAGAAGATAAAAGGTGGGCATGGAATGAGCAACCAGGAACCAATCATGGCAGTGTGTAATCATGCTCATTTATTATTCCAGATATGCATGAGGCTGGTGAAGAAACTGTACAAGAAACAGATGGTGAGATGACTACGAAAAACGACTCCAATCACAACTATACATCAGTGTAGTCAGATGGTGAAACTGGTACTGAGATTGACTGCAACCAAAGTTTTACACCAGAGCAAGGTATGCCAATGCAGAGTCTTGTGCGTACTGAAATTGATAGTGAGAATTATGATGACAGCGAACCACCAAGGAAATTCAGAAACTTGACAGACATGTATAACAACACAGAGACTATCGAGTTAGATGAAGAATTTCACTTAATAGGTATTGATGAGCCCACCAGCTACAAACAAGCCAACAAAGAGGTTTAGTGGAAAAAGGCTATGCCACAGGAGATGAAATCGATAGAGAGAAACAAAACTTGGCGTTTGACAGAGCTTCCGAAGGGACACAAAACCATTGGCTTTAAATGGATCTACAAACTCAAACAAGATGCTGATGGAAAAATTGTTGAATATAAAGAAACACTTATCGTGAATGGTTATGTTCAAGAGCAAGGAGTTGATTTCGATGAAATTTTTGCCCCTGTTACTCGTATATAAACTGTGTGTCTCCTATTTTTCTTAGCTACACGGAATAGTTGGAAAGTGCACCACCTAGACGTTAAGACGGCTTTCTTGAACGGAGAAATACATGAAGAAGTGTATGTAAAACAACCGGAAGGTTTTGAAAGAAAGGGGAAGGAACACCTAGTCAACAAATTGGCAAAAGCTCTGTATGGCTTGAAGCAAGCACCACGTGCTTGGTATGCCAAACTCAACAAATGTCTTGAAAGTTTGGGATTCGTACGGTGCCCATATAAACACACAGTTGATACAAAAAAAGGGTGATGATGTACTTGTTGTGGAAGTGTATGTGGATGACCTCCTGGTCACGGGTTCCAAGGGGTCAATCATTGAGTCTTTCGAGAAGTAGATGAATAGCATATTCAAAATGACTGATCTTGGTGAACTAAGCTATTATTTGGAGATTGAAGTCCATCAGGGTAACGGATTTATAGAGCTTAAACAAGCTGGATATGCGAGAAAAATACTTGAAAGGGCTGGCATGACAAATTGCAACATTTCGAAGTATCCCATGGATCCAAGCATACATATTTGTAAAGATGAGGTTGGAAAGAAGGTGAATGCTATTGATTACAAGGGACAGGTACGGTGTTTAAGGTACTTGGTCCATATCAGGCCTGACATCTCATATGTTGTTGGGATTGTTAGTAGGCATATAGAGCAACCTACAGTCCTTCACTTGGATGCTGTGAAGCGTATTCTAAGGTATATAAAAGGCACAACTCATTATGGTTTGGTGTATTCAAAGGGCGGTGGAAATCATTTGTTAACATGGTTATTATACAGCGACTTAGCAGGCCACGTGGATGATAGGAAAAGCACGAGTGGCAAGGTATTCTACCTGAATGAAAGCATGATCACTTGGATGTCTAAAAAGTAACGATGTGTGGTTTTGTCATCTTGTGAGGCAGAATTTATGGCAGCTACTGCAACGGCATGTCAAGGAATCTAGCTTCGAAAAGTTTTGGGTCAGATTACTGATAAGAGTACTGGTCCTGTGATAATTCATATTGATAACAAGTATGCTATAGACTTGGCCAGAAATCTGATTTTTCATGGACGCAGCAAACACATCGACATACGTAATCATTTCATTAGGCAATGTGTGGAACGTGGTGAAGTTATCATCAAGAATGTTAGTAGTGAAGGGTAGAGAGCTAATATTCTGACTAAGGCCCTGATGACAGTCAATTTTGAAAGAATGGGGAATCTTCTGGGAGTCAAGAATCTTGCTGAGCATAATTCAGATTAAGGGGGAGAAATGTTAAGTTTTAATCTGAATTATGTTATTAATAAATGTTTGTTCTTTTTATTTTTCTGAAAGCTTTACTTTGGAATTGGTCGTGGGTGACTAAGTCAAGCTAGAAGTTGAGTCTGTGTAGAATCGAGAGTGTAGTGGTAGTAGTGGATAAGGAGTCTGTTAGTTTGTTCCTTTATTTCAGCTTCTAGCTGATCGTTTGTAAGTCTATATATTTTGCAGATTATTATTAATAAAAGCAGGAGCATCAAATGTGCAAGTATTGCATAAAATCATTCTCTCAATTCAGATTATAAATACATACAGGTTTAGGATATTAATCCAAGAAATATAATATTTAAACTTTTATACATAAAGAAATATAAAAATAAAGTATAAAATTTTAATTTATAGTACCTTAAAATACGTGTCAAATATGAGGAAAAAATATGTAAATAAGTAGGACAAAGGGAGTATTAATTATATATTGCAACTTTTTACTTTTTACATTGTACTCGTACACACACAATCGGGGGATCTTTGAAAAAATAATATTTTCATTCTTTTATATGAGGGGAAAGATGTGTATATTAGAGCATCCACGGCCCTCGGGGTCAACTCCCCGGGGACACTTACGCATTCCCCGCCACGTCACCCGAAATGATCCCATTAAAAAAGTGACCTCAATTTATCCAATGTTAAGCCCACTTCCCACATTTGTGTAGGACACTTGCATTATTATTATATTATATATCTAATAATTATTTTTATTATTTGATTTTAATTTTAATTTATTAGTACAAAAATTTTAATAATAAAATTAAAGTGATTACCAGTCTCATCCCCAACCTCGACTTAAGGACTATAGCATGCTCAATCCCTTTAGTCAGCGGATCAGCTATATTATCCTGAGTTCCTATGAACTCTATAGCAATAATCCTATCAGACACAAGACCCCTTATAGACTTTAGTCTAACTTGGATGTGTCTCTTTGTTTTAGCATTATACTTTACACTTCTGACTTTGTCGATAGTTGTACGGCTATCACAATGAACAGAAATGGCAGGAAGTGGCTTGCTTACTACAGATAACATACTCATGAGTCCATGTAACCATTCAACCTCCATCCCCGTGGCATCAAGTGCACACAACTCAGCCTCAAAAGTAGACCAAGTAATCAAAGTCCGTCTAGAAGACTTTCAGGACACTGCTCCACCCGCAAGGGTAAACACATATCCAGTCACTCCATTGGAACCAGATTTCTTAGCTATCCAACTTGCATCACTGTACCCCTCGAGTACCCCCGGAAATCTCCGATAATGCAAGCCAAGGGAAATAGTTCCCTTCAGATATCTAAGAACTCTATCCAGTGCCTCCCAATGAGTCTTGTTTGGACAGCTTGTATATCTAGCCAACTTAGACACGGAATAAGAAATATCTGGCCTAGTCATATTAGCAAGATATTGCAAACTCCCAATAATCTAAGAATACCTTAACTGAGACACAGGAACTCCTGAACTATTCTTGACTAAGGCAACTTTTGAATCATATGGTGTACTAGCGATTCTACAATATAAATAACCATACTTCTCAAGTATAGATTTCTCTATATAATGAGACTGTGACAGAGTTATTCCATCAGTTGACTGAGTTAACTTGATCCCAAGAATCACACTAGCTTCACCCATATCCTTCATCTCAAAGTGCATCTTCAAGAAACTCTTTGTCTCATTAATAATCTCAATATTGGTTCCAAATAACAAGATATCATCTACATACAAGCACACGATCACACAATCATTACCTCTAACCTTATAGTAGACACACTTGTCACTTTCATTAACTAAAAAATTCGAAGTCTAAAACAGTTTCATCAAACTTTTTATGCCAGTCTATAGGTGCTTGTTTAAGGCCATAGATGGACTTGACTAGTCTACATACTTTCCTCTCATTACCAGAAGCAACAAATCCCTCAGACTGGTCCATATAAATCTCTTCTTCAAGGTCACTATGAAGAAAAGCTATCGTTACATCCATTTGATGGATGATAAGACCATGTACAGAAGCCAATGCAATAAGCATTATGATTGTTGTCATTCGGGCAACTGGAGAATATGTATCAAAATAATCAATGTCTTCCCTTTGCCTAAAGCCTTTAGCAACTAGCCTAGCCTTGTACTTATTTATTGAGCCATCAGGGTTTAGCTTCCTCTTGAAGATCCATTTACATCCAATAGTAGAACACCCTGGAGGGAGATCAACTAACTCCCATGTTCCATTTGAAACAATTGAGTCAATTTCACTCTTTACAGCGCCTTTCCAATGCCTTGACTCCGAAGAATCCTTGTCTTGACGGAAAGTTAAAGGCTCATCCTCGACATTGTAAGTGATAAAGTCACTTCCAAAGTCCTTGACTACCTTTGCACGCTTACTCCTTCTAGGTTCCTCTACTTTGTTAGGAGTAGAGCTACTACCAGGATCCACCCCCACATTTGTCATATTTTCCACATGATCAGGAATAGAACTTGATGTGTGAGTGGGATCATCCTCAGAACTACCCAAAGATATACCAGTCTTCATTGGGAATACTTCCTCAAAGAAAGTTGCATCACGAAACTCAACTATCGTATGCGCCACAATACCATCTATGTTAGATTTTAATACTAAAAATCTCATAGCAGTTATGGTTTCAAGATAGCCCAGAAAGATACAATCAACAGTTTTCGGACCCAGTTTCTTTCTCTTGTGTTCAGGGAAAAGCACCTTAGCAAGGCACCCCCACACACGAAGATAACTCAAACTTGTCCTACGCTTTCTCCATAATTCATATGGTGTCTTGTCCATATGTTTCAGAGGGACTCTATTCAGAATATGGCAAGCCGTATTCAGAGCCTCTTCCCGCATGTACTTAGGCAACCCAGAATTAATTAGCTTACTGTTAATCATGTCTTTAAAAGTTCTGTTCTTTCGTTCTGCCACCCATTAGACTCAGGTGTGTATGGTGGAGTAACCTCATGAAACCATTGCTTGTGCAAAATTCATTAAACGAGATACTCATATACTCACCACCTCTATCAGACCGCAGACGTTTAAGTACTTTGCCAGTTTGTATTTCAGCTTCATTTTTATACATAATGAATTTATTTAGTGCTTCATCCTTATGTTTAAGCAAACAAACATAACAATATCTACTACAATCATCTATAAAGGTAATGAAATATCTACAGTGATCCTTGGTCAACACACCACCAAATTCACATATATCTTAGTGCACTAAATCTAACAAGTCTGAATCCCTAACAACATTATAAAAAGGTTTCCTTGTTTGTTTAGCAGTTACACACACTTGACACTTAGATTTCTTATCAATGGCGTATTTTGGAATCAACTCTAAATTCAACATATTCTTTAAAGCACCAAAATTTAAATGACCAAGTCGTAAGTGCCACAAATCAGATGATTCTACACAATTAACAGAAGGTGCAACACTAATATTAATAAAACCACCCAAAACGGGTTCAACATTTATTAAAAACAAACCATCAGACAAGTAACCCTTGTCAAAGAATGTGCCCGTATGAGTAATAACTACTTTATTACACTTCAAAGAAAGTTCAAAGCCGTTTTTAACTAAACAACTTCCACTTATAATATTTCTACGAATAGAGGGAACATGATGCACTCTAGTGAGAGATAGAATCCGCCCAGAAGCGAACTTCAGGTCCACGTTTCCTATTCCAAGCACTTGTGCAGCACTAGCATTCTCCATCGTCACTGTCACTCCATGACTGTTGATAAGATACAAACAAGCTAATATCAGCACAAATATGTACATTAGCTCTAGTATCAATCAACCACACATGTGACAGATAAGTGGAAAGTAGTACAGGGTTGTAAGTAACATACATGTCATCGGTTCCAGAGGCAACAACCTCACCAATGACCATGTTAGCTACTGGCCCATTCGTGGTTCCAAGTCCAAGCACAGTATTTGCTTGAGCTACCACTCCAGCTTTCTTAGCTTTCTTACTTGGACAGTTCTTGCTCCAATGACCAACCTGTCCACAAGACCAACATGGTTTGTTCGCCTTTGGTTTCTTAGCCTTTTTCTTGTCAGGTTTAGTGTTAGCCTTCTTAGTGACTACCTTTCTTTTCTGTCCTACAGTCACTACATTTACCTTCGAGCTCCCATGTTCCACAGGCAACACATGTCCCTATTTGGACTTGTGTTGCTCCTGTACTGAGATGTCCAACATCAAGTTAGTCCATGTGATCTCTCCTTTCTGTCTTTTCAGGGAGAGAGCAAACGCTTCCCAAGACTTAGGGAGTTTTTCAATCACAGACATCACTCGAAACTTCTCAAGCAAGACCATACCGGACTCACCCAAATCATGAACTAACATCTCAAACTCATGAACCTGTTCAGTCATGGATTTTCCATCCACCAGCTTAAAATCAAGAAACCTAGCCACATAATACTTCTCAAATCCTTGAGAATCAGTATTATGGGTTTGGTCCAGCTTTTCCCATAAGACTTTAGCAGTATAGGCATCTGATGAATAAACATCGAACAAGGTGTTCTCCAAGGATGCCAAAATTGGCTGCCCTAACCACCCCATCCTTCTCATCCCATAAAGCATAAACCTTAACAGATTCAGCTTTCTCTTGATCCAACCCAGGAGGATCATACTGTACCACTAACAATTGACCCTTAACCGTTAACTAGAGCTTCGTCTTTTTCTGCCAAAGAGAAAAAGAAGCTCCACCACTAAATTTATTAGGCATACCCGATAAATCAATTGGATGGGGAAAACGATACGTGGTCCAGTCAATGGTAGTAGTACCACTAGAACCAGAACCAGTCTCAACAATTTTAGGAACATCAGCAGTTTCGTTAACCATCTTGCTAATTAACTATATATAACTATGATAATCTCTTCAAGATTGTTGGGTATAATTCTAACTACACAGTAACAATGGACAGTTATATATATAATAACAAGAACATGGCAAATAACCAACTAACGAAACAAAACACGAAGGCAATAACAAACTATAAAGACTGTAATTGACAAAAAAAGTAAAGAAAACTTATCTCTTATCGCTTTCCAAATTCTGATAAAAAGAAGAACACAACAGCTGAGTCGCCAAACCCTTCAAGAGGACTTGACTGTTCTTGAAGAGATTATTGCCCCCCACTTAAGCTGTGATGGAATGCAGCAATATCGCTTCCAGGATAAAACAGCAACAGATCAATCTGGCCACAGAACCAACAATGATCAACGGCGACTCGCACCTCAGTTTGCCCAAAAAAAACCTATGCAACTCATATATGTTTGCGAGGTAGGCACCGAGACTTGTGTCATTTTAATCTCAAGTATACCTCTCAATATATAGGCATCTCAAGTTGCTCTTCTTCTATTTTACTCGATGTGGTACACCAAGTAACAAAACAAAAAAAATAAACAAAATGGGTTTTCCTTATTATTTATATTATATCCTGATTAATTAATATTAATATTACAAAATATATTCAGAGTATGATTAAAATAATCCTTACTCAATATATTTTATATTAATAATTTAATAATCAATATAAATAATTAAACTTGTAATAGAAAAGAAAAATATAAGAGTTCCCACTAGCACTAGGCCACACAAGCATTCCACTTATGCTAGTAGTTGTAAACAAAACTAACACAAGATGCTATATAAACTCAATATTTTTCTTTTACAATACCAATGTGGGACAAAATTCTCATAACTCATTTCAAACAAGCAACTTTGTCTCAATATATTCATGGATTCCACTAAGAAAATATCTTAGATCCAAATATGAAAGTTTAAGTCCTCATGTCAAGGAACAACTTCCAAGTGTTAGTTTCCGGAAATCATATCAAGAACATATATAAAATATGTCTCAAACTTTCCATTTTCTAACAAAAAGTACCTGAAGATCGCCAAGGTAAATAAATTTCCAGCCCCTGAGACTAGCTCGGCCAGCAAGATCCATATGTTCAACTGTTGTTCGATCTTTCCAGCCACCAGCCTCACTGATAGCAGCAATTCTCCATGTGCCAACTGTCCCTGCACCACGGAGCAACCACAATGATTTCTTTGCGGTCAATATTTTTCATTACAGAAAAAGACATGAATAGGACATTAATGAACCTGAATGTTGCATTTTTGCATGGTCCCGGTATTATTTTTTTGCACATAAGCTATGTTGCAGAGTAGAAGCTTTTGAAGGGGTTGGACCACAGACCAAGTGACTCATAAGTGATAAACTCAATTTGTTAAAACTAAGTTGTAACCATAGTTGGCGTAGTTCACAAGTTTTTAATAAAAAAATTCAAAGAGATGTCATGATCTTCTATTTTTAATTACATATAAGTAATTTTTTACCATATAAATATCAAAAATGTTGAAAAAATCTAGTGAAAATTATAAAAAAAAAATTGTACCGTACTTCCAATACTTCCAGATAAGACTCAGGATCCGCAACTAATTATAAGTAGTGTCATAAAATATTTTGAAACAATATGAAATGATTAAATACATTCGTTAGTATTAGTAATTACATAATGACACGTCATTTTCAAAATCATGTATCCGACACTGCTTGTAACTAACACCGAGTTTAATCTCAACCAGGACCGGCTCAACAGTAGTTTAGAAACGGCCTTAGCTGCCTTAGTCTCAGATTAAACCAAGAAGATGGCCTTTGAGGCATATGCTAACTTCTAACTTGGTTCTGTACAGATTAATACAGAAGGTGAAGGCCCGCTATTTAGAGTTAATCTAGGTATTAAGTTTGGTTGAGACAGTCTGATTTTAGCAGTGTCATTGTTTAATTAAATGTCAACTACTGCAAGTATTGAACTTCCAAGAAGTTGGGACAAACGACATGGGGACTATCTAGGAGTCATATGCTGTCACTTGAGTCTTAAACTTTCAGAAAAAACAGAGAAGATAATAATTAAATAAGTTGTTGAAATGTTGGTACCATTAAAACCAAAAAAGGCAGGAGTAGCTGATCCCACTTCTTGCTCCACTGTAAAATGATAATGTAGTGACATCTCTTGCATTCGTGTCATCAAGCACTCATTGGAATTCACTGCAATACAAAAGAAGAACACAATTAGCCTTTCATAATTCTAAGACTTATTAAGAACAACCTAGTCATTACTATGTATAAGTCCTGTACATGGTCATTGCATCTGTTAGTCCTTTTTTCACCATTAAATTCCGAAGTAAGTCCACTTTAACAGTAGGTTGCAGCAAACTTTTCGAGCTTATTACGTGTACGTGTATATATCCTAAGCCAGCTCCATGCAGACATGTGTATGAAAATCATATGAACACAAGTTTAATGTAGACCCAAGTGTCGGTGGTTGAAGTAAACCGGTGAAGTTTTCATTCACAGATCACGTCAGTTCACGTTTAATGTCTCCAAATATCTGCAATTCTAAATGAAACCTGCCCCCCCCCCTAAATCTATGAACACTTTTCATGCCGATTAATCCGGGGAAGTCACTTTATCTTTTGTTAAAATCTTTCTTTCATACCAACTTCACTATATAAACCTAGTTGCATTTAAAGTAACTAAAAATCTCAATCAAATTATTTTCTAGTACCAAGATATAATACTAGTCACTGGACCACCGACACTCATAACTCTTAAGATTCTTAAGGTTGAAATGTGTAATGTACTTACCAAATCTCCATCTGGCTTGAACAAGTGCAATTTTGGGATTGTGCATGAGGAATGGGATGGAACGTCTGAGGAAATCAGCGTCGAAAATCGCGACGTATTCGCATTCCTTAAAATAATCACGTTTTAATCCTTCTTTTAGTGCACCAGCTTTGTAGCCACCCCTGGTTTCTCTGATTTGGTATGTTATGTTTAAGCCTTTGGCTGCCCACCTTCTGCATTCTTCCTCAATCATTTCCTATAGCATTTAGTCATAGGTTTTAGTGAGAAAATCATTAATGCAACACGGTATGTGGGACCCTAATATACATAAATTATATATTTACTTAAAAATGTGGAAATTTTGGGGCTTTTAAATGTTGAGCACCTTATGCGGCACAAGTTTTGCTTATAATCAGGGTCATCCTGACCCTTTGCTACTGGCCTACTAAGTGGAAGTAGAGTAAAAAGAAAGTCACTTTGATTAGGAATTGTTTGGCTCGAGATAATTTAGAAGTTGGGATATTTTGATAATTGGGTCAGCCGAATCATCAAGAACTTGTATAACAAGACGATCAGTTGGCCATAAAAGATGTTAGAAGTTGTCCCACATTATTTGTGGGAAGGGCATATTATTAAAATATAAGTAGTCAGATAAATTCATGCGGACTCGGCCCAAAACGGACAATATCATACTAATATGGAGTTAGGCATGCTCAGCAAGCCCAACAAGTGTATTAGAGATTTGGTTGTAACGATCCAAAAACAATCTCTAAACGGGCTCTCAGAATGGACCTAGTAGGAGGCAGATGGATTATCTAGTATGGGCTTAAGGAAAAGGCAGGATGGTCAATCTCCGATGGGCTCCAAAAGTGACCTAGGAAGAAGTAGATGGGCTAACCTCAGGATGGGCTTAAGGGGGAGGCAGGTAGACCTTCCAGTTATGGGCCTAGGAGGAGTCAGAAAGCTAGAAAGATTCCAGTATGAGTCAAGGGGGAGCCAAATCACACAATCAGGAGGCAAATCCGACAAGCGTTGAGCCCGATGTATGAAGGAGGAGATTGGTAGGAGTTATCCCACATCGTTTGTGGGAGGGGCAGATTGCGAGAATATTAGTAGCCAGATAACTCCATTAATATGAGTTTTTTGGGAATGACCCAAAATTAAATTCATGCGGGGCTCGGCCCAAAGCGGACAATATCATACTAATGTGGAGTTAGACATGCTCAGTAAGCCCAACAAGTGGTATCAGAGCTAAGGTTATAACGATCATGGTCAATTAAGTGGTATGAAGGGGGGATTCAGTGTTGTAAAAAGCGCATTAAGTGGGCGCTTCTGCGGACGATTAAGTGGAAACGGGATGTAAGCACTTCGATTAAAGTAAAATCAGGTTTTTAAACGTTTAGTAGAGTTTAAGGGGATCAAAATCGGATTAAGCGGATCAAAATCGGATTAAGCAGGATTAAGCTGGTGAATTAACAAAAATTAAATAAAACAAATAAAAAAGCTCCAATTTTACAAATGATGATTGTGAAATTAATTTTCTAAACTATTACTAAAAATCAAGATTCGAGCATCGTCCTCAACATATTTTATTAATTTTATTATATTTTTCTTATTAATAAAAAGTATATACTAATTATGAATAATATGATAAAAATACAAAAAATATATATATATAATCCGTTTAATGGTCTGCTTTAAAAACCGATTAAGCGGTCGCTTTACCGCTTAAGTGCTAGAAGGTCAATTCTTCGCTTAGGTCTGATTTGCGCTTTTTATAACACTGGGGAGATTGTTAGGAGTTGTCCTACATCGTTTGTGGAAGGGGCAGATTACTAGAATATAAGCAGAAAAATAACTCCATTAATATGAGGCATTTTGGGGGTGACCCAAAAATAAATACATGCGGACTCGGCCCAAAGCGGATAATGTCATACTAATGTGGAGTTAGGCATGCTCAGCAAGACCAACAAAAAATTAGAAGCAGCTCCAATTGAGATTTTGTAAACCTGTCCTACAAACCACACCATTTAAACAAACACAACCTACATTTTTCCAAGTTTCACATATCCAAGAAATCAAGAATATACCAAAAGCACCAATGGAAAAGCAGAGCTTCCTTCTTCTAAATCATCTTTAATGGGCTCCCAGTTTTATCTTTTCTCAGGCTTTTTGCAGAAAAGTTTAACTAAAATAATGACTATACCCATGTATAATCTCTCAGCAAACAACATAAGTTGCATTGCTAAACATATAAAAACTGATAGTTTTAGCAATGGTAAAATCAATGGGGTCTTAATCATCTCCCAAAGTAAAATAACTTGAGTTGTTATATCCACTATTGTTCCCTGTAAAGTCTTTGGAATAAAACTCTGAGCTGAAACTTCAATCATTTTGCTCTAAAAACAGGGCAAAAATAGAAGGAAAAACAGAGCAAGAAATAGAGGAGCAATGTAGCACTAACTAGATCTTTGAATACACTAGATTTATTTTTGAAGTACAGATTTTGACAGTGAAGCTAGATAGGTGGGGGGAAGATTTGAGTAATGCATTTCTAAATTTTACTCTAATGGTGATACATTGTATCTCTCTGTTTACTCTCAGTCACAATATAAAAAAGGAGGTCAGGGGCGGACCTACAGCCTTGTCTGTGGGTTCCGAGGCACCCACTGGGCTTCCTGCCAAATCCATTAGCCTTTAAAAAAATTATTAGGGAAACCACTTAGAGTTTGTCCAGGAACCCACTACACCTCAAGCCCACTACTATATAAGCCCATTAGCATTAGGTATAAACACTGTCTTTCTAAAAAATCAGTATATCACACCATTCAGTCACCAACGCAAGTAACAGAGAAATAAAAAAGCACAAAACAAAAACACTGCCTCGGACTTGGTGTGTCGTGACTCCCTCCCTGATCTCCGAAGTCTGGAGCTGAAGCCAAGTGTTAAAAATCGAAAGATCTTCTTGCACTCTTTTTTCTTTTTGTCTCCTTACATTCTTACTTTGGATCTATAACCTTTCAAGTAAGCAATTTCTAAATTTTTTATTTATCTATTTTCGATTCCTTTTTTTTTAAATCAAAAATATGATATCCTAATTGTTAATTGATATCGTGATGTATTGTTAGTTTGCTAGTTGCTTAATTAATTATTTATTAATTAGATTAAAATTGTTTAATAATTTGAATGTGTAATTAGTTAATTGATTAATTCAAATTTACTTATTTGTTTTATAGATAACAGAATGGAAAGATACTTTAAAAGAAAATTGCCCTCAATACCGGAACCATCTCATAATGATAGTAATGTTGAACCCGTTATCAATGCATCCTCGAGAGAAAATGTTAATGTGTCTCAATCTTGTTCTACTCCTTCGATGCCTAAATTAATTGATTTGAACGAACTTCCTTCGGATCCACATGATAGAAAAAGAATTTTAGACTATCATATAAATCAAAGAGATGAAATTAGAAGGGCATATATACTTAGAGGGCCTTGTAGACCGAAAGGGTTTATATATCCAACAACGATGATAGGAGGTAAGCCGAGATATTTTAATCCTCAATGGTTTGAAAGTTATGATTGGTTGGAGTATAGTGTTAAAGTTGATAGAGTCTTCTGTTTGCCTTGTTACTTATTTAATGATCATGTTAGAACACAAGTTGGGGTGATGCATTTATTTTCAAAGGTTTTGGTGGTTGGAATAAAATGCAAGAAAGGCTTAAAGCTCATATTGGGGAAGTTGGTAGTGTTCATAGTAAAGCAATTAAAAATTATGATGCTCTGATGTGTCAAGATCAATCTATTTCCGTTTCTTTACATAAGCAAAGTGATGTTACAAAGAATGAGTATCAGATTCGACTAAATGCTTCAATTGATGTGTCAAGATATTTGTTAAATATTTTATTACCTTTTTGGAGTCATGACGAGTCAGAAAAATCTTTTCATAGAGGGCATTTTTTGGAATTGATGAAGTACACTTAAAATCAGAATGAAAGTGTTCGTAAGGTCACATTTAAAAATGCTCCAGGAAATAGTCAAATGGTGTCTCCCAAGATTCAAAAGGATATTTGTCACTTTTTTGCACAAGAAATTCTTAAATCTATTCTTTCAGAAATTGGTGATGACGTATTTGCTTTGTTAGTTGATGAGTCAAGTGATGTTTCTAAGAAGGAACAAATGGCTATTGTTTTAAGATATGTTGATTCTGCATGTGAATTGGTTAAGGAGAGATTTGTTGGTCTTGTTCATGTAAAGGCGACATCTGCTTTAACTCTCAAATCAGGTATTGATTCTTTACTTACTGAATTTGGTTTGAGTTTGCAAAGAGTTAGAGGGCAGGGCTATGATGGTGCAAGCAATATGCGTGGTGAATTTAACGGGTTAAAAACCTTAATCATGAGAGAAAATAGCTAGGCTTATTATGTATATTGTTTTGCTCATCAACTTCAGTTAGTTATTGTGGCTATTGCGAAAAAATACTTTCCGGTTGGAGATTTCTTTGATATGGTATCCCTTTTAATAAATGTGGTTGGTGGTTCTTGTAAATGAACAGATATGATTTGAGATAGTCAAAGAAAAAAAATGTTAAAAGAGATAGGGTATGGTGAAAGAGAAACTGGAAGTGGACTAAATCAAGAGTTATCTCTCATTAGAGATAGGGATACATGTTGGAGTTCTCATTATAGATCACTTATGCATTTGGTTGATTTGTTTCAGGATGTTCTTGATATGCTTAGCTATGTTGAGAAAGAAGGTGAAAAAGATGTGCAAAAACGTCAAGCAAATGGTTTTGAGATATATCTCATGTCATTTGATTTTACTTTTTATTTGCATTTGATGTTGCATATCTTTGGGCTCACTGAATCTTTAACAAAAGCTCTACAAAGAAAAGATCAGGATATCTTGAATGCTATTTCATTGGTGAAATCAACTAAACGACAGTTTCTAAAGTTTAGAACTGATGGATGGGTTCCCCTTTTAGAGAAGATATTTTCTTTTTGTGACAAGCATGGCATTGAAAAGTTGAATATGACAGAGTCATATATTAATCCAAAAAATAGAAGACAAAAAACAGGAATCACATATGAACATTATTATTATTTTGACTGTTTTAATGTTATTATGGATATACAACTTGCAGAGTTTGATGATCGTTTTAATGAGGTGAACTCTGAGTTGCTCATTTGTATGGCTGCTTTGGATCCACGTGATTCATTTTTTGCATTTGACTCATTGCAGTTGATGAGGTTAGTTGATTTTTATCCTAGTGACTTTAGTTCTATGGAAAGGATGGCATTGGAGCATGAACTTATCATGTACATTGATAATGTGAAAGACGATAAAAGATTTGCTCATTTGAATGGGATTGGTGATCTTGCTAGATTGATGGTCCAAAAACGGAAGCATTTATCTTATCCTTTAATCTATCGTTTGCTAAAACTTGCTTTGGTTTTGCCCGTTGCGACTGCAACCGTGGAGGGATGCTTTCTGCAATGAAACTTGTGAAGTCGGATTTGCGCAACCGAATTGGTGATGTATTTTTAAGTGATTGTCTTGTTTCGGCTATTGAGAAAGAAGCGCTTGCCAATGTTAGTAATGATGATGTAATAAATCGTTTTCAAAAAGATGAAAACGCGTAGGGAACAACTATAAAATGTAAAAATATTTCTTATTTATATAAATTTCGTACTTTTTCATTGTTATTGTCTTCGTTAATATTTATATAAGTAACTCACTCGCAAAAATTCCTGGGTCCGCCACTGAAGGAGGCAGAACAGTTTTGGTGTACTATCCAAGGACAGAGAGAAAAATAGAGAGTTAAGATATTGTGTAATGGAGGGAGACGAGTGAAGATATTTATAGTCATTTTTGTTTAAGTTTCATGTTGTGTTTTTCTTCCGCAACATTGTATTGTTGTTTTTCAAATAGCAAGAAGTTGATGGTTCGTTGTGTTTATTATTCTTTTTGCTTCATTATATAAGTTATTTTGATTAGTCAACATTGTATCTTTATGTGCTTTAACCACCTAGGTATAAATTGTATAATCATTAATTTTTAGTTCTTCTTTTAATAAAATTACATATTATCATGGAGTGAAAGCACTTAAAATTACGTTTAAAAAAGATAAACGTCTTAAATGAAGAATCAAAAGGAGTATGATTTTATAGTAAGAATTAAAACAAAGCAGTCTAATTAAAGAGAAATCAAAGCATTCTTGAAAATGTATGCTATTACTCATACCCTTCCTCACAATACATGCAGAATCTCCCGGTCAATTGCACGATTTCAGTCAATTTCTCCGGTTTGGGTATTTTAACTCAAATTGCCTCGCAACCCTAATTTGCTCACGATGACACGATATTTGATTGTGTGTGAATAAATTATGTTTTAAGTTAGTCCAGCTTGATTATACACCACGTAGCATATCACATGTTGGCACGTCTTAACAGCCATAACTTTTGTTAAAATATAACATTTCTCGTCAAGTCAATGCAGCTGACTAATGAGAATGTCATTACCGTCAACTATAGTGTTGGTCTCCGCTTAAGCGCTCACGCTAATATTACATTCAAAAAAATTTGAATGCACATCTTTAACACTGCCATAACTTTCGTTAAAATATAACATTTCTCGTCAAGTCAATGCAGCTGAATAATGGGAATGTCATTACCGTCAACTAGAGTGTTGGTCTCCGCTTAAGTGCTCACGCTAGTATTACATTCAAAAAAATTCGAATGCACATCCTGGACATTGACCTTCGATTTTTAGTATTCTCGGCAGATCGGTCGATTTTTATCATACTAATACCTACGGAAATAGAGCTGCAAACGAACAGAGTCGAGTCAAGTTCTGTCCGAGACAAATTTTACTTTTTTTAAATGAGCCGAGCCGAGTTTAAGACCGAGCCGAAAGTGATGTTCACGATCGGATCGTTTATAACCAAGCCGAGCCTGAGCCAGTCACGAGTTTGTTCACGAACAACCGAGCTGAGAGCCGAGTTCGAACAAGGTTGAGTTATCCACTAACAGTTCGCATAAATTTTTAATCGACCTACCTTACGGTATAATGTTATAATTTTATAAGTTATATGAAGTCGAATACTAATCTTATCTTATAATTATACACGCACACTTATATTTTACACTTGTTTTGTGACATATTGAGACTCACTTGAAGATGTAGTTTAGTACATTCAAATTTCACATTTATATTTTTTATTTTGAGAAAAATAACAATAATTTTATGACTTTTTTTACAAGTTAGTTAAATTGAATAATTGATATTCATTTTATAAAAAGAGATTTCAATCAATTCGAAAAAGTTACACAACTATAACAAAATAATATACAGTTCCATGTAAATTTTATAAAATACACTATTAATCATATAAATGTAGATGATTTAAATATAAATATTATATATTTACAAAAAAAATGTTTTGAATATGATATTATATATTAATTTATAAGAAATTAAAAAATTTTAAAAATTAAAAAAAAACAAACACAAGTGTAGGAATAGGAATATAATATATAGAATTTGTACACTTACGATTAAAACTATTAATATAATATGCTAAGCGGGAAATGGTTTTTTATTTCCCCCCAAATTGAAGTACCTATACAGATATACTAAGCTTCTTCACTAGTCAATATGCGAATTTTTAGTAAATAGGTTATTCTTTCTTAGTTTCATTTTATCCAAAATCAAAACTCCCATCGACTGTCCTTACTTCTTCGTACTATCAATTACGTGAAGTATTTTAAAAAGGGTAATAGATGACTTGTTCTAAAAATATTATTAATTATAGGAAAATATATTAATTTATATTTCTATAATAATTAAATCAATCATTTTACTTTAAGATATCTCTTAAATTTTAATTAAAAAAATTTATATAAGTGATTAGTAAATATTTATTATTTGTTATATATATAAGCTTTATCGGAGCCGAGCCTAGTTACCGAGTTCGAACTGAGTCCGAGCTAAACGAGTCGCATCCGAGCCGAACATATAAAAAACTCGGTTCGGCTAGTTTATTTATCTGAACTTATTTTATTATTCACCATCAAATTTTTTAAGAAAACGAATCGAATCGAGTTTATTTAAATAAGATAATTCCGAGTTTTGTTGTCGGGGAACTCTGTTCGTTTACATAAACAAAGTAAAGTCGATAACAAACTTACAAAAGTAGCAGAGAAAATATCGGGGAAGTGTCATGTGAGGATGGGGCCAAGGCTGAGCAGCAAAAGAAGAAGGGGGCCGTCAAGTAGCCGATCACCAAGAAGCAGCTCCAAATGTAGATAACAGAGAACTACTACTACTACTCTGTACTCTGTACTCCGTAAGTCCTAATCATTTCTTTACACCTTTTTTTTTCAGGATGTTTTATCTAATTTTTTACATTTCAAAATTTACCAAAAATAGTTAATAGATCCCACCATTTTCTCCGTTTTCCTCCCTTTTCACAATACTTTTACTCTACTATCTCCTTTTTATATATAAAAAACAATGGATCCCACCATTTTACCCACTTTTCTTTCTCTTTTTCACTAGTTTATACATATTTTTTAAACTCCATGCCCAAACCAAACGTAAAGAATTGGTTGGGACGGAGGAAGTACCAAAATTGGCTTTTAATATACACTTCCATGTTCTATCAATCTAACATCTGCAGAGTAATATGCAGTGTTAGAAAGTTCAATTACAATACCACATTACAACTATTTTGAACATTGAAATTAGTTATTTGAATATTTGATATATGAAAATTCTTTCGATTATTATTTTTTTATGATAAAATAAGTTACAAGACTTTACAAATTTTAGAAACGCGGCACAAAGCACAGTTCTAAAAGTTCTTCAGCCTAAATAATCCAACTAAATATTTAAGCTAGTTCTTTGCTTTTTTAGCAAGTAAAGGTTCTTCGGATATAGTTACTGCCCAGGCATGCATGTTGGATTTAAAGAATTGGGTGACTTCTCCACTTGCTACATTTGGTATAAAGACTGTAGTAGCAGGTGGGGACTAGCGGGACTGGAGTTTGTCTAAATTTACGAAAATTTTGGTGTAAAATTTTGAAAAATATAAATAATTTAGTTTGATTCATCAAATATTAAATACGATATGATTAACTATGACGGATCAATTTTTAGAAGATTTGTTAGTCTGACACGGTATTCTAAAAATCATCAATTTTTAAAAAAATCTCCGATTAATCCTTAAAAAAAATATAGCCGATCTATTTTTTGAAACCCAATTAATATTTATAAATTATTTTTGAATTATATATTTCATAATAAAATAAGGTAAATATATTAAATATTATTAAAAATTTTAAATATATCCAATTTTTATTCCGATTAATCCTTCTGATTAATCCCCGATTTGTCGATTAAGCAACCATGTCTGAAACAAATTTTATTCCAAAAAATAGTAGCAATTGTTTTTTGAGTAAAAGTCATGTTGGATGAAAATGAGAAAGAGAGTTTTAGGACGCGATTTGGGCATGGAGATGTGAAAGATATACGAGTGAGAGTCAGCTTCTTGGGCGCATTCAATAACTAAAATTAAAGTGTCTTCGACTCAAATATTTTGATTTTCACTATCTCCGGCGCATGGGCGCATGCAGTAACTAAATTAAAGTGTCTTCGACTAAAATATTTTGATTTCCGGTAGCATTGCATGCAAAAACGACATGACAACTGAAATGAAATGCCTTATACGTGAATATATGAATCACAATTCAGTCAAAACTTAACACATAATATTTTTTGTAAAAATTTGGTACTAAATTTTATGCATGAAGTGTCTTCGACTCAAATATTTTGATTTCCGGTAGCATTGCATGCAAAAACGACATGACAGCTGAAATGAGATGCCTTATACGTGAATATATATAAATCACAATTCAGTCAAAACTTAACACATAATATTTTTTGTAAAAATTTGTTATTTAATTTTATGCATAAATCATTTTTGATGAGTTTGTTTGTCGTCTTATAAACAGTGTTGTGAAAAACGCATTAAGCGGACGTTTAAGCGGGGGCTTAAGCGGAATCGGAGGTAAAAGCGCTTGGATTAGTGCAAAATCGGATAGTTAAGCGTTTAGTAAAGTTTAAGCGGGTTTAAACGGAATTAAACGGATTTTGACCTTTTAAGCGGTTTTTGACCAAATTAAATGGGGATTAAAAATAATTAGAAAAAGAAAAATATTATTTTTTAAAGAGGTGTAATTTGATATTTTAAAATGTTACTTATATTTTTTTAGTTAATTATAACTTTGTGAAAGATCATTTTATTGGTTTATTATAATATGTGGATGTTATCTCTTTATTCAAAAAAATATCCAGTATTTTTAATAAATATACATATATTTATTTGTTTATAATCCGATTAATGACCCGCTTTTAAAACTGCTTAAGCGTCCGTTTTAGCGTTTAAGCGCTAGAAGGTGACTTCACCGCTTAGGTTCGATTTGCGCTTTTTACAACACTGCTTATAAACTTCCCTTTTTTGCTTAAAAGAAACTGATTCAGAGGCGCGGGAAATCTATCAGCCACTTTATGAGAAAATAAGGATATTTTATGCTTTTTATTTCTTTTTCTACAGTTCTAATTCACTAATTTTTGTCTTTATTATCCTAATCAGTGCTGTGATTTGCGGAAAAACTCAAATTACTACTATTTTCTTTGATAAACTCACTAAGTTAAATTATAAGAAAGTCAGTGATATATTTAACTGTCTATTTTTGTTTTTCTGAGAAAAACTTATATCAATTCTTATACAATACTCTGGTTAACTAAAAATTAAAAAAGAAATGATAGAAATTTCCTGAAATTTTAGTATAAAATTTTGAAAACTATAAAATAATCTTAAATTTTTAATTATGATAGTCTAATGAACCCGTTTATTTAAAATCTTAAATATTAGAGTAAAACTCCAACACGATCATAACACTCCGTGTATTTGAAATCTCATGGGTCGAAAAGTGAAATACCGGCACACAGGTGCCCATTATTAGAATAATTTTTAAAATATTGGAGGTAAACTCTCATAACATAACATGTTGAATAACCAACTTATCTAAAACCTGAAGATAATACAGAAAGATCACAACAAGATCATGTAGTTAACAACTATTTATATTTAAAATTTTGGCTAAGAATTTTGGTAAATAGTTCAATGGGATTATCATTATGTATAATTATACATAAGGGAAATAATCAGGAGTCAACGTGGGTTGGGGGGACAGCCAGCCAACCCACAGCAATGAAACATTGCGAGGAAAGCAATGTTTCAATGCGGGTCTTGCCTTCCGCAATGAAATATTGCAGGATGTTTCCATGCACAGGAAACATTGCGCATTCCGCAATGTTTCATTGTTGGGCCGCAATGTTTCATTTTTGGTTAGGCTCCCAGTTTTTAATGTCCAAACTGTCCCTCTCTTTAGCTTATTCTAATATTTAACTAACAGTAATTAATTTTTTAAAATATGTTAACATTAAATATAAGTAGTAGTAATATATTAAAATATTATCAATTTTAATAATAAATTTATCAATTTAATTTTTTCGGTACTTTTTCTTTAAATTATCGTATGAATAATTTTAGTTTAAAAAATAATATTATTAAAAAATTGAGAATTGAGTTATTTTAGTTTAAAAAATTTATCAACAGTCAAACTTATTTTTTGTGCAAAACTTATTTTTGTGCCAATATTAATAAGAATTTTAAAATTCACAAAATTAAATTTGGCACAAAAAAAAATTTGCTGAAAACATTTCATTTGACTGTTGAAATTGCCGCAATGAAACATTGCGGCAGTTGAATTGACTGGTCAATAGAGCAGAAGCTTGACCGACACGCCGCAATGTTTCATTGCGGCAGAAACTTGTGAATTTTAAAATTCAGATTTTCACCTATAAATAGTCCTGCCTCATCTCATTTTTTTTCAACATTCTTTTCTCTATTTTCATTCTACATTTTCTCTTCAACATTATCTTCTCTAATATCCGAAAAATGGTTTTCTACTACGATTTTGACAATAATAAGATAATTATAGATGGTGTGGCTTACGACGGGCCCGAAGGAGAGGAAGACATGGAAATAGCTCTCCGCCGTATTCAAATAGCGCTTGAGCGCAAGAAAAAAAAAAGAAAATGAAGCTAAAGCGAAGGCGGAAAAGTCGAAGAAAAAGAAAGACGACGATAAGGGTGATAAAGGCGGTTCTTCCAACACCGTTAAAGTTTGATCATTCTCGTCGACATAAAATGTTATTATGTATTTGTTTTAAAAAAATATTTGAATGTACTCCATTTATATTTGAATGAAATAAATTATTTAATGTTTTATTTTTCTTGTACTTGTCCAATATATTTTATCAATTTTAAATTTTAATAAACAAATATAATACTAAAATTTGAAAATGTGAAAATCTAAAAAAATGAAAATTTATCGAATTTTCGTTATCTATAAAAAAATATAAAATAATTTAGCCCCCAAAATGCAAAATTTTTACAAAACTATGTAAAATAGTTGCATATTATAATTAAGTTACTCTTATAAACATTTATATTTTCAGAATAACATTTAACATATTAAATGAAATATAATAAGTCTAGAAACTATTTTTTATAATTTTTTTTGATTAATTTTCTAATTTTAAAGAAAATAACAAAAATAAACAACCCAACCGCAATGTTTCATTGCGGTGGACACTTCCCCCCGCAATGAAACATTGCTGGGGTACGTTGTAAAGTTTTATTAAAACTGCAAATATTTACAGTTGTTGGCTTGGGGGTTTGTACAGTGCCGCAATGTTTCATTGCGGCAATCGCAATGAAACATTGCGGCCGTGCATTTAATGCACACACCTACCTTAAAATGTCTGTATTTTTGAAACATTGTTGTTTTTACTGCTTCTTAACATTCTGCTCAAATTTATTCTTCTGAAAAAAAAGGTTAGTATTCAATATCCATGGCTTCTTATTTATTTGATTATTCAAGTTCATCTAGTGATCATAACGATTTTAATTATGTTACCCCCACAAAAAAAGAGGGTTTATCGTAAAATCTTTAATGATGATGAAGTAATAGATGTTGATAGTATTGAAGATAAAGTTAATGATCCGGGGAAGCGAAAAACGCATAGTGATGATGATGTTGGTTTCGGTTGGAAGAATCACGATGTTCACGGTGATTCCGATGATAGTAATGATTCTTTCAATGGCGATGATGATGATAAAATTAATGATGAAAATTTTATTGGAAGTATGAATGATGTAGTTCCTTGTGTTGGTATGATGTTTGATTCGTTGGATGAAGCGGAAAGTTTTTATCGAGGTTATGGTCGAAGTATAGGGTTCGAGATAATTATTCGAAGTAGTCATAAGCATTCAAGAAATGGTGGTATATCGTCACGTTTGTATATATGTCGAAAGGGTGGAAGATTGGGCCCAAAACCCTTGGAAGTTGAAGATAGGGCTAAAGAGAAACGACCTCGAGATGTTATTCCTCGAACTTGTTGTCGTGCTCGTATGTGTGTTGCTCACAAAGTAAGCTCAAACAAATGGGAAGTAACCAAGGTCAACCTAGAGCACAATCATGCTATGGTTACATCGGATAAGGTAAATTTCATGCAAAGATCACGCAACATAGATCCGTTTACCCGATCTTTGATTGAGTTATTCAACAAATCGGGTATCGAGACCCCGAAAGTGATGAATTTACTTAGTGAGACGTGTGGTGGTATTGAAAAAATTGGTTTTTTCCGCTCAAGACGTACGAAATGTAATACGTGACATTCGAAGACGGGTTTTTGATTCCGGTGATGCGGAGTGTGGATTGGTTTTGTTACGAGACTTACAAAAACAAAGTGATGGCAATTTTTTCTACCGAGTGGATGTGGATGAGGAGAATCGGGTTAGGGGTTTGGTGTGGGTTGATCCTCGTTCGCTTAACGCGTACAAGAATTTTGGAGATGTGGTGACTTTCGACTCGACATATCGGACTAATAGGTATGACATGCCTTTTATTCCAATTACGGGAGTGAATCACCACTACCAAAATATTTTGTTTGGATTTGCACTTATAAGGGACGAGAAAGAGACTACTTATAGATGGGTTTTGAAGACTTGGTTGGAAGCGGTCGATAACAAGCCACCTATTATCATTATTACGGATCAAGACATCGCTTTAAGTAATGCCATTTCTGAGGTTATGCCTAATACCAACCATAAATATTGTACGTGGCATATTAGTAGCAAGTTTCCCGAGAAACTATCTACTTTGTATACTCAATACTCGGAGTTCAAGACGGATTTTAATGCATGTATCTACAAGTCATTGTCACCAACGGAATTTGAAGGTAGGTGGGAGGACTTGAAAGAGAAATATGTTCTTGAAAATCACAATTGGCTAAATGATATGTATGCAATTAGACGGCAATGGGTTTTTGCTTTCACGAAACAACATTTTGCCGCCGGTATGACTACCACCTCAAGGAGCGAGTCTATGAATTCATTTTTTGATGAGTATGTGAAAGCGTCGACCGGTTTGAAAGAATTCATTGAGAATTCACAAAAAGCTTTGGACTCACAATATTTACGGGAGGTTCAAGCCGATTTTGACACCGAGTACAAGGAAAGGAGACTATTCTCTAACTCGTCAATGGAGATACATGCCTCCAAGATATACACAAAAGAGATGTTTAAGCGATTTCAAAAAGAGCTTCAAAAAAGTCAATCTTTTGTTGTGAAAAGCATGAAAGGTTGTGGAGATTATCTTTCAAATATGTATTTGGTAGAAAAGTCCACCTTGCCGCAGATTAATAGAAGAAATTTTTTCTTGAAGGTTTCCATCGACGGGAGTTATTCTTGTACATGTAAAAAATTTGAACATTCCGGGATGATTTGTAGACACATGATCCGTTACCTTAACAAGAAACAAAAGATGATGATACCACCAGATCTTGTAACAATGAGGTGGACAATAAATGGAAACAAAGTTGCGGGACCTCTACCGTGTACGCCTCGGATGCTTGGTAATGTTGTAGAATCTCAAACGGCAAGATATAGTGGATTGTGTAAAGCTTTCCAAGGTTTGTCCGTTGTTGATAGTTGCTCCGTTCCGCGGTACAATTACTTGATGAGCGTGATCAAGAGAGAAAAGGAGTATGTGATTAAGTCTTTTCCGGGAGAAAAGAGAGAGAAAAAAATAAATGAGGACTATGAAAGTGATGAAGAAGATGATCCGTTATTAGATCCCCCAAGGTCACAAACAAAAGGACGTCCAAAAGCGGGTAGATTCAAAAGTGGTATCGAGACGTCAAGTTCAAATAAAAAATTTCGAAAGTGCAGTTTTTGTGGGGCGAGGGAAGAAGGCCATGATAGAAGAAATTGTCCCTCGAGATTATTAGGAAAAAAAGGAAAAAATTGATTGTAATTTTTTATCATGTACTTTGAAATATTAATGAATTTTAATTAAATATTTTCAATATTGTTAATGTTAGTACTTGTTGCCATTATTAATAATCCCAAAAAAAGAAGTGACTCCAAAAAAAAATTTGAAAAAAAGTTATTTTTGAAGATTTTTTTTTCCAAAATTGGGCAGAAAGTTTTCTGTAAAACAGAAAAAGTATTATATAAAAAATAAATCATTTGCAAGTGCAATGACCAATCTGCAAATTTATGCAAAACCCAGATTACCCCCGCAATGAAACAATGTTGCATCCGCAATGAAACATTGCGGCATCCGCAATGAAACATTGCGGGCCTAAACTGGGCTTTGCCAAATTTTGCATATTGGTCACTGCACTTGCAAATGATTTATTTTTTATATAAAACTTTTTCTGTTTTACAGAAAACTTTCTTCCCAATTTTGGAAAAAAAAAATCTTCAAAAATAACTTTTTTTTCAAATTTTTTTTTTGGAGTCACTTCTTTTTTTGGGATTATTAATAATGGCAACAAGTACTAACATTAACAACATTGAAAATATTTAATTAAAATTCATTAATATTTCAAAGTACATAATAACAAATTCGGCATGACCTCTTTGTTTTTAAGTTAAACTTTACCTGTAAAATAAAAAAACCGGCATGACCTATTTATTTTTAAGTCAACCAAAAACATGTAAAATTTCAAACCAAACCAAACTAAACTTAAAAATGAATGGCCTTGACATGCCAACTACAAACAAACCAAACCAAACTAAACTTAAAAATGAATGACCTTGACATGCCAACTATAAAAAAAACAAACCAAACCAAACTAAACTTAAAAATGAATGGCCTTGACATGCCAACTATAAACAAACCAAACCAAACCAAACCAAACTTAAAAAAAATGGCCTTGATATGCCAACTACAAACAAATCAACTAAAATAAATATATCTAACCAACCAAAATAAATACAACCAATCTAAATAAAATACAACCGGGTAAAATATGTACAACTAACTAAAGTAACTACAAGTCACTAATCAAATAACAAACTAGTGTCCCGCCTCTCTTTGTCGAATGCCCCACTTAGAAATGTGTCTAGCAACCCCTTTTGATAACTCGTGCGCCATCCGATAGCAAAAAGTCTGTACATCAACTTTAGGGTTCCACACAGCTGATGGCAAGGAGATCCCGTTGAGCATAGCGTCCATGTACTTGGATACATACACACCACAATCATTGCCACCATCTTGCTTGGGTCGAGCATCAAGACCATGAACCCGGGTATATTTCAATGGAAATCGAGATGGATGCAAATAATTGAGCATATATGGGATCAACTTTTCCTGCAAATAAGGGAAATGAACCTAACAAGTCATTATTTAATTATTAATCTATTTAAAACTACTGGTAGGGAATTAAAGAATGATATTTCACGAGAAATGAACCTAACAAGTCATTATTTAATTATTAATCTATTTAAAACTACTGGTAGGGAATTAAAGAATGATATTTCACGGGAAATGAACCTAACAAGTCATTATTTAATTATTAATCTATTTAAAACTACTGGTAGGGAATTAAAGAATGATATTTCACGGGAAATGAACCTAACAAGTCATTATTTAATTATTAATCTATTTAAAACTACTGGTAGGGAATTAAAGAATGATAATTCACGGGAAATGAACCTAACAAGTCATTATTTAATTATTAATCTATTTAAAACTACTGGTAGGGAATTAAAGAATGATATTTCACGGGAAATGAACCTAACAAGTCATTATTTAATTATTAATCTATTTAAAACTACTGGTAGGGAATTAAAGAATGATATTTCACGGGAAATGAACCTAATAAGTCATTATTTAATTATTAATCTATTTAAAACTACTGGTAGGGAATTAAAGAATGATATTTCACGGGAAATGAACCTAATAGGTCATTATTTAATTATTAATCTATTTAAAAACTACTGGTAGGGAATTAAAGAATGATATTTCACGGGAAATGAACCTAACAAGTCATTATTTAATTATTAATCTATTTAAAACTACTGGTAGGGAATTAAAGAATGATATTTCACGGGAAATGAACCTAACAAGTCATTATTTAATTATTAATCTATTTAAAACTACTGGTAGGGAATTAAAAAATGATATTTCACGGGAAATGAACCTAACAAGTCATTATTTAATTATTAATCTATTTAAAACTACCGGTAGGGAATTAAAGAATGATATTTCACGGGAAATGAACCTAACAAGTCATTATTTAATTATTAATCTATTTAAAACTACTGGTAGGGAATTAAAGAATGATATAGTTACCATAATGATATTTCACGGGAAATGAACCTAACAAGTCATTATTTAATTATTAATCTATTTAAAACTACTGGTAGGGAATTAAAGAATGATATAGTTACCATAATGTAATACTGGAAGGGGTGAGCGATGTTCCCTGTTGTGTCTTTGTCGTCCCTAAGAGGATCAATGTTTAGCACTCTCATTTTGTTGAGATTAACAACAAACAAGAACCAATGAGAGCTATCACACGTGGGGAAAAATGCAAAGTCACAAAACTGAAGAGGCAAGCTACCCCCTTGTTAGCATAATCTCTAAAGAACCTCTCCATTGACTTCTTGGCATCACCTTTTAGGGTACTCGGAGAAGCCTACAATTACAAGTCAAAAAATAGGTTAACATTTATACAGCATAATTGATATCTGTTTATAGAAAAGCAGGTTGGAGCATTGCTATTTGTTTAATAGAGTACCTTCAAGTTAGGACAAAACTCAAGTGCCATCGCCATGAAAAAGCTAGGAGCAATGAAATACCTCCTGGGCTTGAAACTTTCAGTTCTGGGAATTTTTTCCCATTTTTCCCAGAGTTTATCCTCTCTAAGTCTCAAGAGCTCACCATAGGCATTGAGAACATCATCCTCCACCCAAAACTCTGATCGCAAAGTTGTTACTTGGCTATGTATAAGAGGATAAGTAATGCCCCGCTCACTGTGATCACGCCAAATGTAATCAACCTCTAAACTCCAGAAATTCTGATACAACCACCTCACTTTCCGATTTTTTATTGGCCTTGTCATATCACCACGCCGCTCAGGACCACCTCGTTTCGCCGCATCCTCCGCCAAATCTTCAATTGAGTCCATCTACAAAATAAACAAAAACACAATTAGCATATTTGGAACTAGTTAATCTAAGGCCATTTACTTTAAAAAAGAGTTAAGAGTTATTACATCAAACATGTCCCGTAGCTCACTAGGAACAGAAGACTCCCCTATGCCCAAATGTACATATGGAGTGACAAGGGAGGAAGAGGCCTCTAAAGATTCTGGAGTAATAGGCATCTGCAATCCATAAATTAAGTACACATTTAACACTTAGTTTAATCCATTTATAACTAGTTGTAGGGAATTAATCCATTTTAATCCCATTTAGTTGACATAGTAGGGAACAAATAATACCTTTAGTGGAATAGGTTGAAATGTCATAGATCTGTGGAATGGTGTTGGAGTAGTATAATCAACCTGCAATTGGAAGCCGATACATAAACATATTCAACACACGAAGCTAAAATATTTTAGGTGCATAGAATGACAATATTTGTTAAATATTTGTACCTGAGGGGGAATGGATACAGGTGTAGGAGCAGTGGTGGGTGGAACATCAGCAGGAGATTGAACCTCAACCTGCAATTTGAAGCCGATACATAAACATATTCAACACTCGAAGCTAAAAATGTGTAAGTACATAGGAGGACAATATTTGTCAAAGATTTGTACCTGAGAGGCAATGGATACAGGTGTAGGAGCAGTGGCGGGTGGAACATCACCAGTAGACTGAACCTCAACCTGTAATTACAAGCCAATACATAAACATTATTCAACACAGGAAGCTGTAAATATGTAAGTGCACAGGAGGACAATATTTATAAAATATTTGTACCTGAGGGGGAATAGATTCATGTATAGGAGCATGGGTGGCTGGAATATCACCAGTAGACTGAACCTCCTACAATTACAGCCGACACAGACATATTAATCGAAGTTCTACGATGCATGAAATGAAAGCTTTTTTTAAAAATTTATACCTCACGTGGATGTTTAGGGGGGACAAGTACTGCGGTATCCTCCTCAGGACCACCAGTCTCATCCTGCCATTAATGTAAATTAAAGACACACAGGTCATTTACATATTCAATAGACGAAATTAAAAAGATCACAAGTTCGTGAATGATAGTTATTAGTACCTCACGAGGACGCTTCTGAGAGATAGGGGCGCTGTCTGTTGCGAGCTACTAGGAGTTGTATCATGAATGTCTACCTCACGTGCATCTCCAGCAAGAGGCTGACGCTCAACAAGAGGCTGTTAAATATCTTTCGGTCTGATGAAAGCGGGCCTACTGTATCCAAGATCCTTCCACTCAGTCATTACCCGATCATAATGTGCGAGAAAATCGGGAATGACATCATAGAACCAGCTAGGAGGGCCGCGCATGTGGATCATGTATGTCATCTTCATAGCATTCTCTAACTACAAATAAATAACGATAATCCATTTTATAAGTAGTTGTAGGGAATTAACGATAATTCACGGGAAATTAACCTAAATAAGTACTTATTTTCATTTTTAATCCATTTTACAAGTAGTTGTAGGGAATTAACGATAATTCACGAGAAATTAACCTAAATAAGTACTTATTTTCATTTTTAATCCATTTTACAAGTAGTTGTAGGGAATTAATGATAATTCACGGGAAAATAACCTAAATAAGTCCTTATTTTTATTTTTGATCCATTTTAAAAGTAGTTGTAGGGAATTAACGATAATTCACGGGAAAATAACCTAAATAAGTCCTTATTTTCATTTTTAATCCATTTTACAAGTAGTTGTAGGGAATTAACGATAATTCACGGGAAATTAACCTAAATAAGTACTTATTTTCATTTTTAATCCATTTTATAAGTAGTTGTAGGGAATTAATGATAATTAACAGGAAAATAACCTAAATAAGTCCTTATTTTCATTTTTAATCCATTTTACAAGTAGTTGTAGGGAATTAACGATAATTCACGGGAAAATAACCTAAATAAGTCCTTATTTTCATTTTTAATCCATTTTACAAGTAGTTGTAGGGAATTAACGATAATTCACGGGAAATTAACCTAAATAAGTCCTTATTTTCATTTTTAATCCATTTTACAAGTAGTTGCAGGGAATTAACGATAATTCACGGGAAAATAACCTAAATAAGTCCTTATTTTTATTTTTAATCCATTTTACAAGTAGTTGTAGGGAATTAATGATAATTCACAGGAAAATAACCTAAATAAGTCCTTATTTTCATTTTTAATCCAATTTACAAGTAGTTGTAGGGAATTAACGATAATTCACGGGAAATTAACCTAAATAAGTCCTTATTTTCATTTTTAATCCATTTTACAAGTAGTTGTAGGGAATTAACGATAATTCACGGGAAAATAACCTAAATAGTTGTAGGAAAACAGGTAAAGACTACAATTGGAAATAAGTGAAGAATACCATACCACATCACCCATCATCTGCTGAGGGTACCAGTCATGGGGCTGTATGATATCGCCCTCAGGGGGTACACAACGAGCGATCCTCATCTTACTTACCCGTCTATACCACTGCATATACTCGGCGAAAGATACAAACCCGCCCTCAACAATCTCCGGCCCGCCTGTAGCCACATAACTCTCCCACTCGGCAACATACTGCTGATGCATAGCAAGACGGTGAGGCCGCTGAAAAGAAGACTGTCTCTCCAACCTCAGAACAGCGTGGTCAAACGGATCATCCGGTATATGCTGGCACATCCCAAACTGTCTCAGTACCCTATCAGAATACTGGTACTCAATGATCTCAAATGCTACCAGCGGGATACGACCAAGAGCAATATGACGGCACACCGGGAAATGAGTAGCATCAACATCATCAGGATCAGCCTCTCTCTCGTAAAGTCTGGCATACGGTTGCCATGTCACCCAGTGTAGCTGTAAACTGTCCAAATCACCCCGGTAGTTACGTGTATGGTGGTGGGGGTTTACTCTACTAACCTTCACTGGCTCGGCCCACGCGCACGCCCTCGGCCACCGAATCTCCTGCTGAGGCGCAATCTCCGACCTCCCGGGTGCCAATCTCTCGTAAGCCCACAACATCAATAGCAGACTACACCCGTTAAAGGTGCGAACAGACCTATCAGCCGACAAAGTCAGTGATCTGTACAAGTGTGCCAAAACAGCTGCACCCCATACATAATCACGAATCTCCGACTCTTCCATCAGCAGCTGCATATACCGAGGATGCACCACGTCCCGCGAAGATGTAGGGAAAAACACGCCTCCAATAATAAATAACATATAGGCTCGTGTATGCACTCGGCACTGCACCTCAATTTGAGCAGCATCCATATCTGGTATCAGCTCTCGTCCCGTACCGGTTCCTCAGCTGGTTAAAATGCAACCCATCCTTATAGAACTCCCTGCGCTCCTGCTCTGACATAGACGGATACTCCCAGTTCTTCATGAACCACGCCTTCGGGTGCTCAAGCTCGCCCTGGGTGAGAGGACGGCCAGTAACCGGTAATCCCAGAATCATATAAACATCCTCCAAAGTAATAGTCATCTCCCCACACGGCAGATGGAATGTGTTAGTCTCTGGCCTCCACCTCTCAATCAAGGCCGTAATGAGTCTGATGTCATTCTGCCGAACCACTCGGGGGTTGCCGAACGCCCCAAAACCATATGCATCCAACAGAGCCTGCTGATCTGGAAGTATATGCCACTCACCCATCCTCGCTGTCAGCTGTCTAAAATCTACGGTATTCCTGTCCCCGCCCTCCCAGATCAGACTGCTAATATGGCGGTCCTGCATAGTCAGCAAGGATCGATCAAGAGGTCCACACTCCATGTCCATAGTATCTGCAATATTTTAAACCAAAAAGCACATCAGTACAACTCCAAACAAACAGTAATTACGAAAAAGAAAACAAACATTCTTTCAGCTTAAGAATGATACTCTTCAGCTACTTCTGTGTTTTGAAACTCCAGTTTTCGATATGTCAAAATTCTGATTTTAGTTGGACTAAAACTGTGGCTTTTTCTTTAGCCATGGAACCAGCATTGAGAATCTTGAGTAGAAATTTCAATGATGTCACTAACAACACCAATCCCACACCTTCTGAATGATAATATTATTTATATGGACTCTTATGACTTGAGTAGTAGATATAAGATTAGATAATGTAGCATGATTCCACAATTCTTGGTTAAAATACTGGTTATACATTTGTTTTAAA
Organism: Apium graveolens; assembly: GCF_009905375.1. Lineage (NCBI taxonomy): Eukaryota > Viridiplantae > Streptophyta > Magnoliopsida > Apiales > Apiaceae > Apium > Apium graveolens. The sequence goes on along the minus strand of NC_133656.1, from coordinate 124,647,741 downwards.
GATTCTCTTATTAGATATACATGAAGAAAGAAATTAGTGAGGAATGGCAAAGAATACTAGAATAAGATATTCACAATATTTTTGTATCAATCTGGTGTCTCAACAACTGCAGAAGATATAGGTAATGACAAGTTTAAGAATTCTTACTATGTTCTTATAAATAAATGACATTCTAATGAGTGGAATGCCATCTTGTATAGTTGCATTATCACAATTTGTGGACATAAAAACTCTATCCAGAATGCAACAAAAAATAAAGTTTACTGTTAGATAAATTATACTTGAATTCAAGCAATGATCTTAAAATATTGTACTTCACACCTTAACAGTTTAGACAACTGATGTAAAAAATCTCAAGCTTAAGAATGATACTCTTCAGCTACCTACTAATGTAAAAAACAAACTAATTCTCAGAGGACTTTCATCAAACACTTCATTGGCATTAATAAAAAATTAGCTTAAAATAAAAAAAACTACAAAATACACACAAAACCCATCTAAATTACTCCTAATTCGAAACCTAATTTAACCTAATTATTAACTAATTTACCCCTAATTCGAACCCTAATTATCACATAATCAACATAATTTCGAACAAATATCACATTCACATAAAAAAATCGAATAGTAATCGAATAAAATCGCACTCAAACTCAAACTCATTGTATAATCGTGTGTGTGTTGGTGTAATCGTGTGTATAAGTGTGTGCATAGCTATAAATCGTTTGTATACCTGATGAACAAGAAGATCAGTGGAGTGGTTGTGATTGAAATTGTCTCAAATCGCTTCAATGTCGCTGATGGTCGTGTTTGAGTGTCTGTTTTTTAGTTTCTGCGTGTATATGCGAGTATCTGTGCCTGAGTTTCTGTGTCTGTGTGTAAGGTAAAACGACTAACGCAATGAAACATTACGGGGACGCAATGAAACATTGCGGAGGTATAATATTTGTGTTTATTTGACATTATTAATGTTTAACATTATTAATATTTTCAAATATTTAAATATTTTCATTTATTATTAAAAATATTGAATAATTAAAATATTTAAATATCAAAAATATTTTCCTTTATTATTTTAATATATATTATTAAATATTTAAATATATTAATTTCATTTTAATATTTCAATACTTTTAAAATATTGAATATTAAATATTTAATATAATATTTAATATTATTATAAAATATTTTTTAATATTTTTTAAATATTATATTTTTAATCAGAAATATTAAGAATAATATCTTATTAAATTAATATTTATGTAGTTAAAAAAACATTGATAAATGAATTAACATAGGAAAAGGGTAAAAAGGGGAATGGAGTATGTGGGCCACTCCCGCAATGTTTCATTGCGCCCTCGCAATGAAACATAGCGGCAATAGCGGATCCTAGTCATTCGTTTTTTACTTCAATGGTCCTGATTTGTTGGTTGGATAGGGTCCCTATCCAACTATGGTTGTGGATAGGAACCCTATACATAAAGGGTTTCTATTTATATGAGTATAACCAACGAAAAAATGATTATCTATAATATTTGCTACAGGTTAGAAGTTTGCAGCTGAACTTTTTACATATTTTTTGAAAATACCACATACATACTTAAATGTCACATATATTATTTAATTAATGAAATTCTATCATCGGAAATGCTCTAAACTTTTATTGTTTACTCTACATTATTCATTTTTAAATATTTATCCATATTTTACATCAATAATATTAATGATAAATAATATTAATAATTAATAATTTACTCTTCTTTTTGTGTATGTTGTTTCCATCGTCACTCCCACAGAACCTTGATTTGAGCTTAGGTAATGTGTGGTATACATGGGCCATTGCGGCAACTTTTGCGGGTAAATGTGAGCTTCAAAGCCAGACGTGTTTATAAACGTTGAGCGTGTTCATTTTATTGGAAGCAACCACACTAAATAAGGGGGAGTTTGTTTGAATGTTTAATTAAACGTCAGGATCAACTAGCTACCCTGTTGCTGCTTACATGTGAGAATCTATTCTAACAAATCTTATGGTAAGCGCGAATAGCTTATGGGCAACAACATATAAATCCTGAACACTTGAATTATCTCATCACGCTCATAGTTGTATATATTTTAGCATATGAGCTGAATTATTTATGTTTTATGCAGCACTAGATGGAACATAAAATAGACAAGCTTTAGTAAGTGATCCTAAACATGTTCTTTGATATTTCATCATCTTGATTACATTCAAGGGTAGATACTTTTCCTAACTTCCCAGGTCATTTGCTTGGCCTATCAAGGATTTGACCAATTTGTAAAAGATCCCTCTTGGAGTCACAAGTATAATTTTTACCATGAACAAAGTATTATAATACATGTTTGCTCAATAGATTTCTATATATATAATTAACAAAGATTCAGGATTACAAAATGGCAAAAAGATTTTGTTACAAGAATGATTCTCTTGCCATGAGCTTATTTCACTCTCCAAGCTGAGAAAAAAAAAATAGCAGAACTGAGTGGTAAACAATACCATTGTCACAAATAATAGAATTACATATAAAAACATGGACACTGATCTATCTTCTAAAATACAATACCTGCAATCTATACTTCCTTTCAACCTTTCCTGACTGACTATCTAACCTAACACCGTTCCCGGTTTTATTAAGTTTCTGGTGCCTCCAACAAGAATTTTCTACTGCCTCCAACGTCGCACTTCTTCTTTTCAAATCGAGGGACAAATTTAATGCTGAACTGAAACACACATTATATATATTCATGTAAAGGAGATTGATACACAAAGGTTGCCAAAGGGCCTTATGTTGTAATGCAGTTGATCCTGCTTCTGTCAATCAATTTGGGACTATGGTGCCAATGTAGCCAAATCCCACAATGGAAAAGGTTATTGTTTGGAGAAACATGTACACAAAGTAACTGTTTTTCCCGTACAGATAATCATAGCATCCACAGAAGAAGAGGAACACTGCAAATCCTAGCTCTGTAACATGTATTCTGGAAAAGACATAACACAAAATTATATCTTAAAATTAGGCCATCAATCCAAGACAAGTATCAAAAGTCAGAAGAAAGATGAAAATAAATTTATTTATTTTAAATATCTAAATATCCAAATCAAGGCATCTAGAACCAGTTTCAGCTTTTGAGAGTGATTGCAAAAGAAAAAGAAGCTAATAATGAAGGTGATAGCTTATTTTGCCTTTGCAATTCAAAATATTACTACTTGTGATCATTGGAAGTATAATCACCTGTCTCCTATATTGAAGTTGAATTTCTTTGCTGATTTGTTGTTTTTGTTCTTGAGAGCATCTCCTAGTTTCTCGGTGACAACCCATTCATTAGCCCGCTTTGCCTCGAATAACCCAATGAAGGTTGCCTTTGTGCGGTGGAAGGACATCACATTTTCAAATAAAATCCAGTAAAATAATAAATGGATTGACCTGCAAGATTCAGTTCAAAAATTTAAGAAATGAGAGATTTCGATTTTTATATATAAAAAGAATAGTTCATATGTATGTGACCGATAATAAGGTGCAGATCTAAACCTTGGGGTTCCAACAGAATTGAGAGTGGTGATGATGCACGGAATGTAAATAGCTCCCCATTTCGGAACATCAATTTCAGGAACCATTATGGTTAATGGAAGGACGACACAGAAAAAGAAGAAGGTGACCATATGAGCTATGATCTTCCGAACAAAGAAAAAGCTGTATATCACATAGACTTTCTTCCAGAAATTAACCTTCTGCAGAAGCAAGTAAAAAGAAAAAAAAGAGACACTTTTACTATCTTTATTCGTATAAAATCTTGATTTCATTTTTTTACTAGAACAAAGTAACAAAAGATTGAGACTTTAACATGCCTTGTTTCTCACAATCTCCATCACCATTTTTCTGAACAAATTGGCAGGACCACAAGACCATCTATGTTGCTGGTACCTGAAGGCTTTAAAAGTACTTGGAAGTTCACTTTTTACCTATCACAAATATAGCACACAAATTGGTAAGGTAGATAAACAATTGTATAAGATCATAATAAGTTCTTGATTTCAAAATTTGATCCAAGATTTTGAAATTCCTATGGGTTAATTATAAGATGTATCATTTACATGAAGATCGCCAAGGTAAACAAACTTCCAGCCCTTGAGACTAGCTCGAACGGCAAGATCCATATCCTCAACTGTTGTTCGATCTTTCCATCCACCTGCCTCGTTGATAGCAGCAATTCGCCATATGCCACCCGTTCCTGCACAACGATTTTATGATAATGGGCTTCAAGATATGCTAAATCACTTCTTCCACAAGCAGACATTCATAGAATAAAATTTAAAAACGTCTGCGAAGTTGCAGGAAATATGTTGGAGTTTATCACAAGCATCACTTTATTTGTCGGGACTTGACCACAAAACAAAATATTCAAAATTGATTTAGTAAAGTTACTGATTACTGTAGACCTTTTCCTGGTGATATTATGGCTTTGAGTCACATGTCAAGGCTATTGATTGAATCCACAACACTTTGCAACCTTAATCAGTGTCCGTTTCAACGAATGACATCTTTTAACAACATGAACTAGTACAATGTGTGTCAAGAAATTGAAGCAACAAATAAACGATTCATGAAGTCATTTTCTCTTTCTTTTCCCCCTTTTTCTGGGATAACGGCCAATTGCATAAATTTAGTTACTAACACACTCGTGCCTCCGCCGAAACTCAAACTCTTGTTAAGTAGAAAGGAGTGCTATCCACTATAATACAATAATAGGGGATAAGTCATCTTCTTTGTATTGTGCATCTTTTTTCAGGAAAAAAAATTGAGTAAAAAGGAAAAGTTGGAAAATTTGTATTAAAGCAGTTGTTGAAAGTTAGTTACCATTAAAGCCAAAGAAGGCATGAGTAGCTGATCCCACTTCTTGCTCCACTGTGAAATGATAATCTAATGACATCTCTTGCATTCTTGTCATCAAACACTCATCAGAATTTACTGCAGTAAAAAGAACATCATCCAGTAAGCAACTTGTAAAGATAAAATCATTGTTCATTAACCTTAAAATATGAAACACACACACATAATATCTCTATTTGTTAATTACCTTTATATAAAGATGTGTTTGAGTCAAGAATAATTGTGACGCGTCAACTACCACGCATGTTTTATTCATATTTATACATAAAAATGCTTAATTATAGTAGACCCAAGTGTTGGTGGTGGGTGAAGTACAGCAAGAGTTCATCTTCTCCCATGCTCAGTGACAAACTTACCCCTAAAATCTAAACACTTCTTATACCGATTAATCCGGGGAATAATTTTTTTTCCTGGAAACCCTTTTGATAGCTATGCCATAATATAATAAATTTATGCAAAAAAAAAAATATTTGTCACCTCTAGACATAATAGTATCAACCAACCAAAAGTATAAATCTATAGCATCCAAAGAACATATATTATTCTGGGATGAAAAAAGGACACTTAACATTACAATTATTTGGTTCTTTAACAAAAAGAAAAAACAGCACTCATTACTTTTGTATATATTTGTATAATGGTATAAAACTTGAAAAAAAAGAAATAAAAGGAATATGGTGTAATGGATTTGTTGTACAAACTACAAACAGCATGAGAGTGATGGCTTGATAAGACAATCAAACTGGGCCAAGAGCAAGGCCCTCACCAAGCATTTTATGTGGTCACCATCTCACTGTTCTAACAAATCTCACCAAATATATGACCCCATAACATGCATACTAGTATCTAATACACAACAATGCTCCTATAGTTGTTTAAACTTTTTTCTTACTTTCAGAATTAATAATTGTGAGCTGTGACACATTGCTAGACCACCGACACTCTTAGAATTACAACATACAAGCAAATTTAACAATTGAGAGCAGGCAGTTGAAAGAAAAACAAGACTGCTATAATGTACTTACCAAATCTCCATCTGGCTTGAACAAGTGCAATTTTAGAATTGTGCATGAGGAATGGGATGGATCGTCGGAGAAAATCTGGTTCCGGTCGAAAATCAGCGTCGAAAATCGCTACGTATTCACATTCTTTAACATAATCACGTTTTAAACCTTCTTTAAGTGCACCGGCTTTGTAGCCACCCCTGGTCTCTCTAATTTGGTAGGTTATATTTAAGCCTTTAGCTGCCCACCTCTTGCATTCTTTCTCAACCATTTCCTGCAACATTTATTGAACCAGTTAAAAATTTAACCTTGATGCTGAATTAATTAGTAAACGCAACTTTGCGAAAAACTAACTATATGCTACATTGCATTAGTGGATGACTTACTTTCTTGAAACTTGAATGATAAAACAAAACTTTACCAGATAGGAAAGTACAGTCCACAAATAAAAACATAAAAGAAAATGTCACCCAAATTTGGGACTGTTTGGCATAGCTCATTTGTAACTTGTAAATACCTTAATAATAGGATCAGTTGAATCATCAAGAACTTGAATAACAAGCCGATCCGCTGGCCATGAAAGGTTACAAGCAGCCCCAATTGAGATCTTGTAAACCTGTTAAAAAAAACAAACCAATTAAACGAACAACCAAACACTGCCTTATATTTTTCTCAGAAACCTGTACTTCAAAAATCTAACTACTTTGAACACTGTCATAAACCAAGGTTACCCAATTTAGAAACAAACAGTTTTAACAGACAATAACACAACAAAAAAAAACTCTACTTTCCTAAAAATCAAGAAAATTGTAAAAAAAAAAAAACTTACTTCTCTTTCATTGAACATGGGGATTTGTATAAGCACCAATGGAAAAGCAGAGCTTCCTTCTTCTAAATCATCTTTCATGGGCTCCCAGTTATATCTTTTCTCAGGCTTTTTCCAAAAGAGTTTAACTAAAATAATGACTATACCCATGTATAATCTCTCAGCAAACAACATGAGTTCCATAGTTAAACATATAAACACAGCTAGTTTGAGCAATGGCACAATCAATGGGGTCTTAATAAGCTCCCAAAGTAACCCAATTTGGCTTGTTAAATCTACTGTTGTTCCCTGGAAAGTCTCTGGAATGAAACTCTGAGCTGAAACATCAGCCATTTTAGCTCCTGAAAACAGAGTAAAAACAGAGGAAAACAGGGGGAAACAGGGAAGCTAAAAAGAAGAAGCTAGATCTACAGATACAAGCAAGTGCTTGTAAGGGTATGTATAGATTTTGATAGTGAATCTATATAACAATGTAGGTGATATTTGAGTAAAGCATTGTTACTCGAATTCGGATAATGCAACTTCAGATCTCTCTGTTTTTTCTGTTTTGGTAAGTGATGCAATTGTCTGTAGTCTTGTCAATTGAATCATAGTAGAGAAGAAACAGAGCAGTATTGCAACACTGTACTGTGATGAGAGAATGAGAGTGATAAGGAGTATGGAGAGGGTGAAATGAGGAGATTTATGGTCATTTTTGGTCCATTGTATCCTTTTTATATTATTATTTTTTTAAGAGAGTGTTTACTAGCTGAGGTGAGGATGCCACAGCCCACAGGAACTTATTTTTGCTATAGCTAATCGATAATATAGCATTCGAATTCTTGAAATTTCGTAAAGTATCATAACCCGTTACGGTTTGTCAACTTGCATTTTACGTAATTTTCTTACATCATTGGTCTTAGACTTTCTGATCACTCATATAGAATGGTAATATAAAATATTTAACTTTTCATTTTTTTTTATTATTTCCTTTGATCTCTATATCTATCGCAAATATGTTACTTAACAATATATCTGTGAAGTGCAAATTTATGAAATATATAATATTGGAAAATAAATACACGTCCAATCATAAGCAGCCAAGTAGGAATGTAGATAATAAATAAATGAGCCGCACAAATAATTAAATTGGCTCATGGTTGCTACTTCCGGTTGCTACCGCACATGCCACATGTTATGTCCGCCTCATTTTTCAGCCAAACTTATAATAATTGTAAATTATTTAACTATCTTTTACTACAAATTAATAATTTTTAAAATATTTGAATACTCAGTAAAACCAACAGAATAATTTAATTAATTAAAGGCGATAAATGAGTGATATTACATGAACTTAATGATATTTCCCTCGAGTTTCGTTGAAGTAAACACTAAAACGTACAAAACATTCATCACAGAGATTAAAAACGCTTCAGACTAACCCCATGTTAGCGAGTTTTAAAAGTGGAAAAAAATAAGTGAAAGGAATTAAAAGGAATTAATAAACGAAAATAAGCATTAATAAATGCAAATCTTATATACCTTTATTTTAAAAATGGGATAATAGTAGTCGGCCTCTTTATCATTTACTTCATATCCATTTAAAAAGAGTAAGGTCTAAATTTTTATTTGAAAATAGTTAATTTGATAGTTGAGAAAGCTTTTTTAAAATTTATGGATAAATTATATTTATTTAGGTAAAAGCATCTCCGACCATGACTCGTGTTAGTTAAAAATCGACACTCAGATATAGATATTATGAAAATAAAAACAGCACTCCAACCACTCACATGTTACCAAAAAAATTAGATATCCTTCATCTTCATCTATCTTCTATATTTGTTGAAGGCTTAGCTATATCTTCTACGTCAGATTTAATTCATATTTAAATCTAAATCTACACATTAATACATACATGTACACATTAATACATACATATATTTATATAATATCTAATACATAAATATTAAAATTATTATTTTATATATAATATTTTTAATTTATATAATATTAAGTGTGAAAATATTGTTCTCTTATTAACAAAATTTATTAATTATTTTTAACAAATAATATATATAAATATATAATACAATATATATTAGTAACTTTTTATTAAAAATATTTTTGTTATATTTATATGTTATTATATTTTCAATTGCAATAATTATTAACTTACAATTATATATTTTTCATGTATTGAATTAAGTATTAACTAAATTTATTTTATTATTTAAAGTTTATATATATACATATAAATCTGAAAAATATGAATAAAATAATATTTTTGAATATATCTAATGATTATAACTAATAACATTGGAGTGCATGGTCTTACAGGTTCAATAAATTTTTAGATAATGCTGATTTAGCTAACTATTTTATCTATTGAAGATGCTCTAATATGACTTATTATCTTATAATTATGTATTTCCCGTGACGAGTCATAGTCGAAAAGATGACGTGAAACAGTAGAGTATAACCATTACTATGTTAATCACATTCAAAAGTGTGCCGGCCGTAAGCTATATATTAAAGAAAAGTTTCATGAAACATATTTTGTGTTTGAGAAATGTTACTATTATAGGAAGAATTTCGTATAACAGTGTTTTGGAGGTTATTGGCCCGAATAAAGATCAAGGGTGGTGTTTGAGGGCGGAGGAAGGTAGTGCACGGTAGCAGCTGAGCTTGTATGTTGACTGCTTAGGAAAGAATAGGGTTTTTGTTATTCTCTATCAAGTGTCGACTCATGTCTCATACAAGTGCTTACGTATCCTATTTATAGGGATCAAGCCTCACGTAGTTCATGGGGAACAAGTCACATAGGCTAGGGTTAGGGTTTTTTGACCTGTGCAACCCAAGCCCACGATAAAGTCAAGCCTTCAGCCAATTAGCCACGTAAATCTCGACCGACTCCACACGCTTCCTACAATCTCGCGGCATCTCCGCATTTCTTTCCGTAATTGCAGGAATGACCCATGTCGGCCCCGAAATTTACGAACAACTCAGTCATCTATGAGTCACTTTCCATGTTGCACACAAAGTCCTTTAATGCGGTCCGGCCTGGTCACCTCAGCTCACACTGCCTTTCCTCTCGATAAATAAATATGATGTTTTCTTTATTTTCCACAAGATGTGGGCTCACAGGCCCAGCTCGCATATCACGAGCCCAGTTCACATGTCGTGACCCCAGCTCGCACGTGAGAGCCCAATTCGCATATGAGAGCCCAGCTCGTATACCAACTCATCAGCCCCACTCTCACATGTCGTGAGCCCACTTGCATGTGTTGGCCCAATTCACATAAATCCTCAATTATGGCTCACATGTGTGAGCCCAATTCTCCGGTGAACCCACAGGGACCTGTTTAGGGCCCATGACCGAAAGTGGGCATAACAACTACCCCCCAAAATTCCTGGTCACATCTTGAGGCTAGGAATTTTCCAACATTAGCTTTTTGGACCCCGCGAATGCGAGCCCACGAGGTCGCACCAGGCCGCCTCGTATACCTTCCAACGGTCATGTGTTCTGAACCCATAACAGTTGTATGACAACTAGAGCTGGCCAAACGAGCGGTTTGGCTCGGCCCGTTCGCAATTCGGATCGTTAAAATTCGTCTTATTCGGCACGCCAACCGAACGGTTAATTATTCGCACAAACCGTGAAATTATACGAACTGAATACGAATAACATTTTCAGAAACCGGAACCGGCCCGGAACCGAACCGGCCCGGAACCGGTTAATTCGCCAACGAACCAGCACAAGAAATTCGCCAACGAACCGGTTAACCGGCCCGCGGTTATTCGTGGATCGCCTCTGCAGTGCACGCGCCTCCAACGGTCACCTGCCTGCCTCCCTCTCCCTCTGGCCTTCTGCTGTTCTGCAACGTTCATAAACATAACGGTTGGAATCCAACGTTCAATTCTTCAACATTCTTCAGCTATTGTTAACTATAAATATTAGTCCAAACTTTCTTTCTCTCTTCACTCTTAATCTCGCTCCATCTCTTTCTTTCTTTCTCGTTTCATTCTTAATCATCTCAAATATTCCGGCGAAATATTCCGGCGAAACCGAAAAAAAAATCAGGCAAGCATATTCGAGCAAATGGAAGAAGGAAGGGGCACCGGCACACAATCATCTCAAGGATCGAGTCAAGCACATACGATGCGACCCCCCCGACCCGAAACTGGTAAAAAATCTATGAGTTTTTGTTTTTTTAAATCTGTTTTGAAATAGGTTTTTATTTATTTGAGGGTGTAGGTTAAATTTAATTAGCTGTCTATATTATTTTTAATTTTAAATTTATGGATCATTCTCATTAACATTCGGTTTCACTCATATTTACTCATTTATGTCTCGCTTAATGTTTTATCCCCTTATTTAAAAATTTTATTGTATTTACAAAAAATTAATCGTTATATAAGGAAAACATTAATAATACAAAACTTGTTTGTGAGTTTCGAATATTTTGTTAATTTTTTTATATTAAAAATATGCAGGCACCACTTGTACTTCTTCGAGACAATCCTCACACGTTTGGAATTACTTTTCGAGACAAGCAACGGAAGAACCCAACAGATTTAAATGTTTTTGTTTGCTTTGTATTCAAAGTGGCCGAATCAATCTCCTTTTCTTCACTCTAAAGGGGCAGGTACGGGTACACTTGATCGACACTTGAAAGTTAATCACGGAATTTCGAAACAAAGTCACGAAAGTGGAGAGGCACGTGGACAATCACCGCAACAAACACAAATTGGTGGTTTCGTGACATCGACTCCCGGTGGAGGTATGCCTTTCCACTATAGTAGAGATAAAATGATCGAGTCTTTTGCTACTTATGTTACACTAGACGAGTTACCTTTTTCTCACGGTGAGAGTCAGAATTTAGAGCACATGATGAAAGAATCAATAAATCCGGCATTTAAAAGAATACCTAGGAACACGCTTAAACGTCACACACAAAAACAATATTATAGTCAACGAGCACAATTAATTGAATTTTTTCGTGATTATGATGGCATGGTTTCTTTAACTAGTGATTGTTGGAGTTCGAGTTGTGGTGAGCCTTTTATTTGTGTTACCGTTCATTGGATTGATTCCGATTATTTTTTACAAAAACGAATAATTGCCTTTGATGTTATGGACGAGTCACACACGGGTTATAACATAAAGACACGAATAGTCGAAACAATTAACGAATTTAATTTGCAACACAAGGTGTTTACTATTTCTTTAGATAATGCTTCGGCAAATGATAAAGCTATTTACTATATTGCACAAGATATTCCTACTACTTTAGATGGTGTTTTCTTGCATGTTAGATGTTGTGCACATATAATCAACTTATCGGCTCAAAAGGGTATTCAACAAATAACCGAATTTTTAGCACCTATTAGAATAATAATTAAGTATTTACGTATCGCACACACATTAAAGAGACAATATAAAAAATTGTGTAGAGAAAACGGATTAATACCCAAAAAGTGGGGAATTGATTGTCCCACGAGATGGAGTTCGACTTATAAATTAATATGCGAGGCAATTAAATATAAGGTAGTTATCACCGAGTTATATAATTCCGATCCAAGAAATCAAGTGGAGGATAGACTTATTACCGAAAATGAATGGGACTTGGCAATTAGGGTACGTGATTTGCTTGATTGTTATGCACGTGGTACTAAGATATTTTCTTACGTTTACGAGCCAAATGTACATCTTGTTATTATCGAGTGTGTTAATATTATTACTACTTTAAAAGCATATGAAAATGATAATTGTTTTGGTGCAATCATTGTTGGTATGAAATAAAAGTGGATAGAATATTTTACTGAATTTCCTTATATTTATGGTGTTGCATGTCTTATTGATCCCGGTGTTAGAAAAGAAGGTTTAGAAAATATGTTAGAACATTATTACTCGGTGTTGGGAGTTTCATATAATCACGTGCTTTATGTGCAAAATTGTTTAGACTTATTACATCGTCTTATAGATCTATATACTCCTAGAACTCAAAATATTATACCACCTAAGACTAGTCAGTCTAGTAGGTTTAATCCCACATTGCTTGGTATCCTAACTAAAAAACAAAAGTGTAGAATTCCCGAAAATGCATCTACACCTACAACTTCATTTAGCATGATTAGAGAGTTTTTTTCATATAACTATGAGTTTGATGAGGATTTTTCAATACTAACGTGGTGGAAGAATCATGAGAACCAATTTCCGATATTAGCTAAAATTGCAAGGGACATTTTAGTAGTTCCCGCCTCTACCATTGCTTCTGAGTCCGCTTTCAGTGCCGGTAGAAGAGTGTTGGACGAGAAGAGATCAAGTCTTGCACCGGATGTGGTCAAGATATGTGTTTGCAAAAAGGATTGGGATCAAGCGGCAAAGAGACAACAAGGGAAGAAAAAAGATGACTCGGACGGTGAAGAGGATACTTGGATGACGATGGACACTTCATCGGAATCGGGCACGTCAGCGAACGATCCACAAGAAGAAGAAGAATTTGAATAGTTAACAAAATATTTTTGCCATGTATTTTTAGAATTTGTTATGTTTTATATTTTCTTTAAAATGTAAACACCGTTTGTTCTGTTTTTTTTGGAGAGGAGTCCTCTCAAATCAATTGTAACATTTTTTTTAAATTAATAAAATTTATAGAGTTATCGTCCTCTTTTCCCTATTTTATTTTAACACATTATAGTTTTACAAATTCGGGAAAGAAAATTAACACCATTTTTTTAGAGACCCGAATCAAGAAATTGATTTAATTTTCTATTAATTAATTACATCAATTAGTTAATTTATGAAAATAAATTAATCCAAGTTAAAATGTGTACACATAAAAAGAAAAAGATCAGACAGGGAATGAATAAACAAACATTATTCGAATAACTCGCCAATTCGCACAAGGAGGCAGGCGGCCGGGAAGCTTTGCTTTCATTTTATTCGTTTAATTCGCCATTCGCGAATAACCGCGAATAACCTCTCCTCTCCATTAACCGCATTATTCGTTCAATTCGCGGTCTGTTCACGGTTCATTATTCTCGTTGCACGGCCCGAACCGGCACGGCCCGTACTTCATAACGGTCCGTTCACGAATTTAGCTCTAATCAAACCGGCCCGGATTATATTCGGCCCGGCCCGCACGGCCCGATCGAATGGCCACCTCTAATGACAACTTGCGTAAGGATTCGTGCCATCCTATGAGATGATGGCACGTGTCGCTTCCTCTTTCTCTCTTATATCCCCTATAAATATGTGAGATTTCAACTTCATTTCTTCACTTTGCCAAGAACACTGACAAATTACTGCCCATTTTGCTCAAGAATCTACCACGGCGAAAACCATCATAACCATAAGAACCGTCTACCGGCGGCGATATTCTACGAGAACAGATTCATTAGGATCATCCTACTATTCACCTACAGGTACCATTTTTGATCTTCAATCATTCATCCTCATTATTGTTTGGTCATATGTGAGCACAGACCACCTGTTCGAGAAAGCCCGGCTTATATACCAACTCATGAACCCCACTCTCATATGTCGTGAGCCCAGCTCGCCCAACTCACATATATCCTCAATTCTGGCTCAAATGTATGAGCCCAATTCTCCAGTACACCCACATGGACCTGTTTAGGGCCATGACCGAAAGCGGGCATAGCAGTTATGTATTTAAAATATTTTTAATTTTTTCCAAAATAATACGGGTTATTTTTTAATTTGTGTAATTTATATTAATATATTAAAAGAATATTCCATTTATGAGTGAATATCTAATGATATTCCGACAACTCATAACTCGGAAATAATTTCGAGAACAAATTTTGGAACTCTATTATTTCTGTTTATGTTTCATTTACGGTAATACTATGTCATTCTTAATTTCCTTCTTTCGTTTTACGATAATACTCTTTTCTTTTGGGGTTCAAATTAGAATTTAATCAATAACGCCCCACGGAAAAAGACAATTTAACAGTTACAAAGATTTTATGCAATTTGTCTTGGCATTAGTCATCTTCAACAATTTTTAATCCAAAATTTCAAATTTGTATGGGCAATTAATATAAATTTTGATCCAAATTTTTGACGATCTCTTACTCCAAATTTTGATCCAAATTATATTTTACATGTTATAATATACAAATATTATATTAAATTCTTTATTTCTAAATATAATGTTTAACCATTATCAACTATTTATATTATATTTGATTGACTATTCAAATGAAAGAGAAAAAAGTTCATATACCTAAAAAAATTTAAAAATGGTATGCTTAATTAACCAAAAACACATTCATTTCATTAATTAAGATATAAAACATCATTAAATGTAAATAATTAATCACAAATCAATTTTAAATTTAATAAACTAAAATATACTAATAAGAAAATTATTAATTTATATTAAATTAAATTTGGATAAGTGAATATTGGTGATCCAAATTTGAATATGTATTGTTTACTGATCTAAATTTGGTTCACCATTTGGATCATTGAAGGAGAATTTGAAATAATTTATCCCAAATTTAAATTTTTGGATCAATTTTGGAGATGTCCTTAGTACTGATCGAACTAAGGATTAACCTAACCTAGACTAGAGTTTCGGTTAACAATTTTAAAATAATGATAAAATTTATTCGTAAAAATTAGGCTACTTATCATAAAAATCAGCCAATTTTTAAAAATCGCTAATCAAAATTGGTCAAAAATATGTGTTCGATTTGACCGATTCTCGATAAATTTTCAATAAATCATCTAATTTTTTAAAAATCACCCGATAAATCGTAAATCGATACAGTAATCGAATAATTTCGTTTACCGAAATCTGTTATCACGATGATGAGCATAAGATAATATTATGCAAAAAAGCTTAAATCGCCATAAGGCAGAGAAATAACAATCTAACATTGTCGGTGCTTCATGCACAAACAGCAACAATTTAAATATAAAAACAAAAAATAATAATAAATAAAACTTTTAGTAGAGTGTTTATAAATAAATCTTTATTTGTTACGGAGGTTAGTGAAGCTTCTGCTGACAGGCCTAGCACTATTTTAAGTTCAACGGGGGTCGCTTTCCTTTCACCGTCTCTCTCACTATCCACACATACAAATACTCCAATCCAACTGTCATAAAGAGACATCTGTAATAGTATTAATACACCCATTACACTTCCTAGAGTGTTTGTTGTTACACTATAACTCATCTAGTTTATTATCGCAACAAGTTAACAACAAAATCTTATATTATTTGCATATGTTCATGATTATAGCATAAATTATCATGTTTATTATTCGCAACAAAGTAATAACAGAAATTAATGTGCTATGCATATGCCATTTTCAAGAAATCTCGAGTCTTCAAACTTGGTATAAGATGCTCCTCCGTTTACCACTCTTGGTTATTGCTTGATGCCTTCACTTACACTCTGACACCATTAATATATTTATATTAATATAAATAATTACTATTAATTAGTGTCTAAAGTAAAAGCGGACCCTCTTTTCTTTTTCATACATATATATAGTTATAATAAAATAAAATGGTATAATATATAATATGCTTTGTTCGTTTGTTGTTTACTTTTGCATGTGAATTACAAGTGCCGCATATGCTCCTATGCCTCTATTATTCTATTCCCACAAACACACTGTTTTTAACTGTCAGTCAACTGCAAATTTTATTAGGCCTTTTTTTTTATATAATATTTGTTTTTCTTTAATATCCTACCTACTAAAATAAAATAACCAAGAAAGATGATTGGATACATAATGTGATCATCTTTAATCATAACTCGAAGAATATGATTCTTTGAGTGTTTCGTGGGGTATATAAATTGTCTTGGTATATTGTACAGAAAAAGAGATCTCAACTACAAGAGATTGTGTAAAGAGTAGTAGATGATAAGAATGGGGATTGTTGAGAGGCCAATGCTCACCAAATTTTCCACCGACACCATTGTGTTGATGATTTATACAGCATTCTAGTTTTAATTACATTCACTTTATCTTACCTATCTTTAACCATAATTTGAGAACAACTTTAGTTGGTTCTAAAATATAAATAGAATTTCGAGGCAATGAAAAGTTCTTTTTTTTTAAGAGGTAATGAAAAGTTTTCTAAACTGGTATTGGCAAATTTAAAATGAATTCGAATTCAAATCTTTTAATTTCCCCAGGTTTAAGAAAAACAGAAAAAAAAATGTGTCTGTTTAGACAGTTTTGTCTTTTTAGGTCAGTGCAGTGACATGTATATATATGTAACCTGTTTTTATTTTGTCTTGAAAGATATTAACAAGAATTAACACATCATTAGAAAATTTTCTTTAATTAATTATCACAGGTCTTAAAAAGGCTTACTGTACAGTCACAGCAATGGTTAATACCTAACAAACCTTGGCCTGTTACACAAAAATAACAAAAAAATTTTAATGAAGGTACTATTACTTATTCCATATGCCTTGGGTAATGGCTGAGCTAGACAGCTAACAAAAGGACAACACTGTCACCTCTCTCAAGTCTCATCTGATTACAAGTATACTTTATGTACACCTAAAACAAAGTATTCCATGAAGCATCTGAATCCAATGGGGTTCCAAAATAACCACACAGTTACCTACCATCTTACTCTTCAACATAAACTAGCTAATGTCTGTCCTCTTTTGACCTGAACAGAGAACAAGAATCGAATCTGAGCTATCTTAACACCCGAAAATCAGTATTTACCACAAACTTTTCCCCGAAGCCTCTACTATTATACAGAGGCATATTATTTCCGAGCCACGTTTGTGATTTGTCCCGCACTAATGAATCTCTTAAGTTACACATTTGGTCAATCAATCAATTTTTTCATCAACAATGATCAATTCTTGATCATAGTTTTGATCGTTATGATCCTATTTAGTTCTGATCTTATGTAGAGCATACATGCATTCTTCTAATCGAGGCAGTCAACAGTTACATGTGATTATTATGCTCTAATGCACTTACAATACAAACTACAAGAAATCAAGGGAAGAGGGCATCTCATCTCATATCACATGTGCAAGAACTAATGATACACACAGAACAGCAATGAAAAAGCTGTTTAGCTGTGCCAAGATGAGGACAACCTGTTCCAAGAATATAAACATTTATGTATGTACAGGAATAGATATTTGTCAAAGAGATAATATATATTATAATGGTAAAATGAACATAGAATTGATGGTAGACTACAAGTGGTGCAATATGTATGAAACAACAGAAAGGCATGCCAATTCCATTCATTTTGGTAGGTATTACAAAACAGAATTCATTGTATGAAACCAATAAGTCTTTTAAAAAAATACAGGTGCATTAGATCTTAGCAAGTGACAGTAAGATAAAACAATAGTCAACTTAAAAATAGACCTATTATAATTGTACGAAAAATATCTATATAATTATTAGAAGTAGGGAAATGTTCCCTATTACTTCAAGTGATATCGCAGCTTACATTAACATTTTACATAATACAATTCTCAATTAAAAAATATATCATGTGCACCTGAAATATACTGTGATGACACTAACCTGTTGGTGAGCTGAAGCGAGTGATTACTTCTTTTGCACCCCATGTAACTTGTTGCCCGATTTCTTGTATTAGAATCACAGCTGACCAAGTATCTTGATACATAGCAACAGTTGAGATAAGGCTTAAAAAATCTTTATATAAGGCTAATATATATCTGCAACTTCCATGTCTCACTAACAATATCTTCTTATTATGAGCCGGGCTCCATTTTATCTGCAAATTTTGACAAATCAAAGCTGACAAGTTTCTGGGCACTAGTAAAGTTACAAGTACCTGGATAGTGGATACATGAGGTACTTTCTGAATTACAACTTCTAGTTTCCATAATTTCTCCATAGATCACATACGACACAAGTCTCCTCATCATGTTATTTCAAAAATGGATTTTTCGAGAATTAAGTTTCAAGTAAAGACAAAGCATACAGATAGCGGCATCTTTCCAATTAGATGCTAAATACAAGTCTCCAGGATTAATTATTCGTTTGTGCATTAAAAGCAAACACTGAGATATTGTTCATTCGACTTCGTCTAAGTGTCCAAACATCTCTTCCCAATTAGATGCTGCTTCCTTTGGTGTCCGAAAAGACCAAATATGAGACTTTTCCTTTTCACGGGCTTCTAAAATTTCCTGCAGCCATATTATTAATATTTCCAATGTCAAGAAAAATTTAATAGCTAAAGAAAAATATAGGGCTTATGCAGCACCCGAACAAACTATTGGAAGATGTGGTATGGTAAGCACTGAGCCACTGACAAAGCATTTCTTGATATTACTGGAATAGTTCTCCCATCATCAACTACAAACTCAGCAAGACAATCGGAAATGACAGTTGCCATGCACATATATTCATGCTTAACCTAATGCTAAAAAAAGACGCGGTATAAAGTTAGCGCATAATTTACCTCTATTTCTGAAGCTCTCTTTGTTTTTAAAGTTAAACAATTGACAAGACCACTCCATTTCCCAGAACAATTATCAAGCTGCCCTGCTCGATAATACTGCTGCATCTGATGTACTGGAGCTGCCAGAGCATTAAAACCCATCAACACGCTATCTCAGCAATGCAAGCAAGATGCTGAATCTACAAATATTTCCTAGAAGCAAAATCTTCGAGCAATCCCAATTCTCAATCTATTGAACTAAAGTCATTGCATAGTTAATCCAGTAAACAAGAAGAAATCTCTAGCGAAGTCTATAAAGATACCGTGATTTAAATGTTCTATAATAACGTACACTAGCCGGCTTTATGGACCAGTCACACATTAAGTTAACTAGACACAGCTGAACACGATAGTACATATATTTGAATCACAGAAACATGCCTTCAGCTTAAATTTCAAATCTCTGGATGTGTGAAATGGTTAACTGATACCAAAGCCAATTAATAAATTTATTTTGTAATTTATTGATATCAAAATTTTGAATTTGGAGTTCACTGACACTTGAAGCAAGCTTGTTTCTCGTAAATACCGTTTATTGCATTAATAGTCTATAGATTATTTGAAGAAAAAATGGTAACAAGCAATCTTAACTAAAAGATGGGTCAAAGTTTAATAGCATAGATCATAGCGAGATTTAACTTAAACGCATATTAATTCAATTGGCTTTTGTAGAAACAACAGAACTGGATGTAAGAATATTTGCAATAATTGTTATATCCTTAGGTTAAATTGTGTACATTATAATTAGGATGAACTGATTTTCAGGATCTAGATTAGTCCTCGTACCTAGAATAGCTATGGTGAAGTATGTATATATAGTGGGTGAATTTGTAGTATATATAATTTTTATATGGACATTTATTCATATAAAACCTTCATGGTATCAGAGCTTTCATAGAATATATAAGCTTTTTTTTGCGAAATTTTGGGCTTCATTGTACACTTTCTTAATTTCTTCAATCTCAATCCAATATAACATATTTCTGGTTGCTCCAACCGAATCTTTTCACATAAATGTCTCTTCAATTAGCCAATCTCATTTATTATTCGGCTGCTATTGTCACCGACTGTTAGGCCAAAACCAGCCACATATCAAATGATGGAATCACTACAGCTTCGACATTTCTTGGGCAGTTTATGCAACAACTGATGAATTCAAATCGAACTTTAAACAAAGCAAATGTCAGTGAAATGTGTCATCCCAAATCTATGTCTCACAACGGTACTTGGATAGTTGACTAGGGCGCTTCTGATGACATGATCAGATGACAGTGATTTTCAAGTCTTCGACACCTTTAGCCCATGGTGCAGATTCAAATTCCCACACAGTTAGAATTGCCGATGAATCTCTCTCAAAAGTGATAGGAACTGGTTCTCTAACTTCATGAAACAATCTTCGTCTCAAATCTGTATTATTTGTCCCCACGTTAAGTTGCAATCTTTTTTTTAATAAGCAAACTTGCTTGAGATCTGAATTGTATAATCAAGTTCTATCAAAATCATTGCAAATTTCGGGTTAAGGGCTCGGAGAAGGTGTTTGACAGTGATGGCGCATGATGGACTCTGTATTCTCATAAATCTGAACAAGGGAAATCGACTTGTGGTAAACATTCTAATTTAGATTCAATATTCAATTCGGTTGCGATTTCAAATGAAAATTAGATCATGATGTGGCATTTTCCCTTGGACATCCAATTTGGGTTTTCTTGAAAAGTTATTTCCTCATTTATTTGTCCGCAAGGAAATCAAAAATCAATTGAAACAAAAGATCCAAATTTAAAAAAACTGACAATAAATACCAATATTTGAACTCAATTCTAGGTCCTTACTTACTAGAATGGAGTGGCCAATGGAAAAAATTGACATCTTCTTGAAGTTTCGATATCAATCACATTTGCAAGTCATATTCCTGAACACTTGGGGGGGGAATTATACTCACATCAGCCTATCTTATAAATCGCATGTCTAGTTGAGTATTACAATTTAGAACCCCAAGAAATCTGTTACAACTTACAAGACATATTTCCTCGTATCTTCCATTACAAATTTTTTAAAGTACGTCATATGTCCATATTTATGATCCTAAAAGAACAAAACTTGATCCAAAGTCTCACATGTGTGTAATTATTGGGTATTCAAACAGTCAAAAAGGATACAAGTGTTACTCTCTAGTTACGACAAGAGGCTATCACGCTATGGATGCCACCTTTTTTGAACATCAATCTTTCTTTCCCAAACTTGCTATTCAGGGAGAGGATTCACATGCAAAACAGTTTCAGGAAACATTCGATCATCATACCTCATTTCCTCAACCTGCTTTCGAGACACATGAACATAAACACATATATTTGTCTATCCATCCAAATCCCTCAAATCAATCAAAAACAGATGAGTTTTCTCTGCCTATACAAACAAATCTCAATCCCGAAAACACACCTAACATGTCCTTGCCACAACCTATAATCAGTCCAAACTCATTTTCCTCTTCAGAAGATCCAAAAATTTCTTCAAATATTTCAGGATCTAGATTAGACCTCCTACCTGGAATAGCTACAATGGAGTATGTACAAATAGTGGGTGATTTATGTAGTAAATATAATTTTCATATAAGGACATTTATTCATATAAACCTTCAGCTTCAGTTAAAATAAATGATACTGAATATTAAAATATATCTACAAATAAAATTTTATAAGAAATTTAGATCACAGATTTAAACTACTGCAAAAATAAAATTTATCATATTTTACATCTATTACAAGTTAATTTTGAATATAAACTTGATTATAGATGATTTCATGTGAACTCGAATTCTCAAATCATGTATGTTGGTATGTAAACCAAATATAGTTGTAGTTATTAAGTCTAAGAATTCTAGGTGTGTAACATAATGCAAAAGAAAAACATTGGCTCCAAAAATCCACAAGTCATGCTCTCTTCATGAGGTAGCCCATATAAGTCCAAAACTCTGTCCTCGACTCCTAGCAGTATCTCCTTGATCACGAATATGTTGTGTGTTAATTTCATATAAAGTTTGCTTACAAATACGAACTCTCATTTCCACCATTTAAAATTCTCTCCACTATAAACAAATCATCGTAAGAAAAATATTTAGTTAAATAACATAAGTCTTAACTCCCAAGTACACAACCAGTAGAACGTTTTTCATATCTGTTAAATGAATATCAAACTTCCAAATAGACGACAATGTGGGAGGACATCCCCAACAATCATTTAATTGCAATGTACACTAATTAAAATAGACACCTAACAGTGAAAATTAGTAATATTCATCATTCACGTATATTTTGTTGGACCTTCCTCTAACACCTTAAGGTTTTAGATGTCTGAGCTACTTAACAGGGCTTGGCAACTTGGTTTAGGGAGTGATCCCAGGTTCGAGTCCTCACACTCTCATTTGTTTAATTTAAATATTTGTTAGTTTGCTCGATTATATCCGTTGTTGGTCAATCATACTAGTATGGTTGAGGGGAAGTCGTTAAATAGTAAACAGATTATTTTGGGAGGGACAATTGAGGGGAGTTTAACTAACTAATTTAAAAGTCTTTATACGCATAGAGACATAGCATATGTGTGTGAAGTGCGAGACGGAGTGGATGAAGAGTGGACTTACAATAACAAAACATGAGAACATCGAAGTAGGCGGTGCACGATAATCTCTTCCGGGGAGCTGCAGCAACCGAAGCTTCCTTCACAGCACTCATTAAACCTGCCAACCAAACTCAGATAGCAGATAATAAGTACATAAAATGAGACACAGCCAATGATTTGTAATTAATACACGCAAAAAAAAAAACCTAAATTCTAAAACACATAATAAATTAAGAATACAAAATTCACATAGGACAAATTCAAAATCAAAAGAAAAACTCACATCTATTTGAAAAAGGAAATAAGAAAGTTGTATCTATATATTAGTCCAAACCTTGATTTCACATCGATAAACATACAAAATTAATACCACTGATATTAAAAAAAAAAGTGGAGGTATTTAGAGTAAACCTGAGAGTTGAGCTAGAGCTTGAAAGACGCTAGTCGGGATATATAGAAGGCTCTGCGATGACGTTGTCGTACAAATGAAATGAGGTATGGCCCTGAGATTATACTTTAATCCAAGTTCCTAAATTTTTTTGATTATATTCATCAATGTGCGAGCCGAAGAAATAATCCATTTTTATATTAAAACCATATAAATATCCCGTTTTAAAAAAGTGGTCAACTTTATCAATAATACCCCTTTATTCCTCCCATTTATTTATGGTTTTTTAATGTTAAAATCAATTATTTATATTTTAAAAAAATTCAAAGATATTAAAGTTTTTATAATATAAAAAATAATTACATCCATTAGATATCTGCACTATACCCACTTTATACATACAATATTAATCGGTCTCACTCTTTATTCACTTTTTTAACTTTCTTCTACTATTTTATTATTTTTTTTTAAGTTTATGCTCAACCCAGATGTAAATGAATGGGAGGGACGTACACTATATACATAAATTTGCTGAAGTCGAAATATATTATATTACATATTATGATCTAATAAGAGCATCTTCAATTATAAAAAATCCTTACCAAATAAATTATTTTACCATTTATTTTTATAATTTGAATATTTTATTTTTCGCTAAAAATCATGGTGTTGAGTTTAGGTAAAAGTATCTCAAATAATATTTTCACGAATAGTTGCGATATGATGTTCGTTTTATTGTTTTGTTACTAATATATAAGAGAAAAATAAAAGTTTCAAATTAGACAATAACATAAATTAATTAGCGTGGTTTAATTTTATGAAAAAACGGTATAGATACCAAATTATGGTCAAATTAAAATACAATTGACACATCTCCTATTCTTTTATCAGGCACCAAAAAGTTTCAGTTATTATTTTTATTACAACTATAGAGTAACCATTACTTGAATAAAAAACGGAGGTATTATTGTTATTCACCGGGTTCATTTTGTTGACTTCCTCCTTTATATGCACCCTTACATCATTGATTTTTTTTTTCACATATGTTATTGCATATGATACTTTTGTGTATATCTTTAGGTTTGTTGAACATTAGTAATGAGTGATTAAATAATTGTTCGAATCTGATTTTATTCATCCATGCAGATTTTTCATATCATAAAATCAAATAGCTATTAAGTATATATATAATGATTTAACATTTATAGATGAAAATGAAGTATATTCAAAACTTGGGGATTGAGTCTGAGTTGAAAGAATATTTTATATCAAATGTTATAATCATGCATTTGAGCAATCCATAGAATAGTTAAACGCGGAACAAACATGTTGCAATCCAACTTGTACTTATAATACGCATATAATGTCTGTATTGTGACATAGGTATTTGATAAATACAATTTGGAAGAAAAAATTTTAGTGTTACATCTCATGGAGGTACATATTTGTTGTTTTATTAATTTACATGCAAAATGTTTACCAATTAAACTGCAACAACCGAGTACGATCTGATAACGTTTTATGATCTTGTAGCGGAGAATTTGGAGAAGAACAAAATAAAAAATGGGCAAGATGAAGATGTAAACGACATATTTTACATTTGAGATACTAGTGTTGTTAGGGTATATACTGAACTATTCGTTTGTAGTATATAATAATCTTTTGAGAATCTTGAATGCATGTTTTCACAATGTATGTATATTATATATTGTAGACAATCTAGTATCAAATGGGATAGCAGATAATTAGATTGTCAGACTCTTTATATAATATAGTAAAATGTTCACATTCTTAGTGGTGTTAGACCAACCACTGGAACGACTGAAGTATTATTTAGAAATAGGTTATCTTGACTATTGAATAATACATGTGTATATTGAACGAGATCGAAATAGTAGAATAGTTCTTTTATTCTGACAATAAAGAAGAACTAAGATTCTACGATATTATTATTGCTTAGGTTCATAACCCGGATATAGTGATTGACACTTGTATTCAATGCACATGTCTTGATTCATACATTAAGTAATGTATTTTAAATTATGAATTTATGTATTGGGCAATGACATTATATACAGAGTGGGATATTGACTATAAAAGGAAATCATGTCTGAAGAATAGTTTCGGGTGCTAATGTCCTCTTGAAAGCTCATAAAGATAATTGTGCTTTAGTCCTGCATGCAGATTTGTTCTTGCACAATTATAAGATGGAGTGGATGATCAAGGATATAAGATATTGATTAAATTGATTGTCAGAAATTAATTTAACCAATGGACATGCAATTTCTTAAACATGGGGAATTTAATAAGCAAATAATATGGAAGTTGAATTAAATATTTAATTTACGGAATTAGGAAAGGTAGTGCAAATATTAATTCTTTAGTGGATTGAATTAATATTTAGTGACATTGGGCTTGGCCCAGAATATCATTGGGAGGCCCGACCTAATTATCCATGATCCCTATTGTAGCCTATAAATATTCTAATTTTCCTGAAGCCGAAAGAGTGGCGTGCGTGCATGTGTGTGCGAGAACATAGAAAATAACATCCTAGGGTTTGAGAGAGGCAAACGTTTTTCTCAAGGAGCCAGCTAGAATTTTGGATTTTCGGAGCTGTCAGGAGAGGTAAATCTTGGGAGATCGAAACTCACACTTCGTCCAAAGAGAATCGAGGAATACAATAGAAGACATGGATTTGAATCGCTTGCGCCGTAGCGATTAAGGTTAACGTTCTGTTCGAAACCTCTATAGAAAATTCATATCATAAAATGCAGGGCCGAGATCTCGTTGTCCCAACAAATGTAACACCTTCATCTGTCCTAAACTTCCTTACATTACTAAAGCCATCTTTTTGTTGTTGTGTGCGGATGGAAATTGAATGCTTAGATGTTACACGATTCATTACTATTCTCGATCCTTATTAAGATGATAATAATATTACGGTACGTCAATATGTACATCTAATAAATTCCTATATGTTAAACAAATGTATAAGAAATCCCATAATTTAATGCCTGAGAAATATGATCTCGTATTATGTCAAATAAACTTTTTTATGTATTGTTGGAATAAAATATTTAAGTTATGTATAAACAAAATAAGCTATTTTTTCCTTATGTATATATATAGGAAAGTCTACAGAGACCACTATTTAATCGGAGTACTCGGATACCACCTATATTCAACAATCAAAATACTATAAAATATATTATTTTGTGAAGTATGTTCTATGAATATCCCCAATTCATTAAAAATATATATACATATATATATATATATATCTTAATAAGTATATTTTAAGTACTAAAATATGTATATTTAACAAAAAATGTAAATTAAAAAATACAAAATTTTGTAGTTCACAATTTCGGTTATTACATCTTATAAAAATCAGATCATGTATTTTTTGCTTAAATGTTTTCTCAATAATTTTGAAATTTGACTAAAATCAAAATCAGATATTGAAGTATAATCTATGAATATCCCCAATTCATTAAAATTATATATATATATATCTTAATATGTATATTTGAAGTACTAAAATATGTATATTTAACAAAAAATGTGAATTAAAAAATACAAAATTTTGTAGTTCACAATTTCGGTTATTACATTTTATAAAAATCAGATCATGTATTTTTTGCTTAAATGTTTTCTCAATAATTTTGAAATTTGACTAAAATCAAAATCAGATATTTATTGATAATTACTCATCGTCGTCTTCGACGACGCCTCATATTTTGTCACTAAAAAGGTATAATAGAGGATACAAAATAATTTTAAAATTAGAATAAAATCATTATAAGATATTTATTAACAGTTTCTCCGCATCATCAGTCTACGCCTTATATTTTGTAACTAAAATGGAATAAAAGGGGAATTAAAATAATTTAGAAATTGAAATAAAATTAAAATATATTATTAATCGAGTGTTTCTCGGCTTCGTTTTCAAGGACGCCTCGTATTCTATAACTAAAAATTATAGTAGAGGTTATATAATAATTTTAAAATTAGAGTAACATCAAAATAAGAAATTTATTGATAGTTTCTCGGCATTGTCGAATACTGCGCCTCGTATTCATCAACTATAAAGGTATAAAAAAGGACGTACAATAATTTTGAAATTGGAATAAAATTAAAATAAGATATGAATTGACTGTCACTCGACTTCCTTTTCGATGATACTTCATATTCTATCACTAAAAAGTACAACAAAGGATATACAATAATTTGAAAATTATAATAAAATCAAGATAAGATATTTAATGATAGTTTCTCAGACGAAGACAATGCCTCGTGTTCAACAACTAAAAAAGTATAAAATAGGATTTACAATAATTTTAAATTAGAATAAAATCAAAATAAGATATTAATTAATTATTTCTCATTCTCATATTCAACGATACTTCGTAATCAATAACCTAAAAGTATAATAAAGGATATATAATAATTTTAAAATTGGAATAATATCAAGATAAGATATTTATTGATAGTTTCTCGGCATCGTCGAAAATGATGCCTCGTATTCTGTAACTAAAAAGATATAAAAAGGATATACAATAAATTTGATATTGGAATAAAATCAAAATAAAATATTCATTGAGTGTTTCTCGGTTTCGTTTTCGACGATGCCTCGTATTCTATAACTAAAAGGTATAATCTAATATATATAATAATTTTGAAATTGGAATAAAATCAAAATAAGATATTTATTGACAGTTTCTCGGACGCCTCTTATCTGCAACTAAAGAGATATAAAATAATTTTTAAATTGGAGTAAGACTAAAATAAAATATTAATTTACAATTTCTCAACTTTCTTTTCAACGACGCCCCGTTTTTTATCACTAAATATTTTAAGTGTAGTGCTAAGTACCAAAAATTGGTTTAAAAAATGAGTTCCAAAATGATGTGTCATTGGTGATGTGGCAATTTAGGCTATTTAATTTAGGAGAATTGATTTGAATCCATGAGTTCCATCTTATTTAATTATGCCATGACCAATAAACAACACATGACACGTGAAATTTTGGAATGGTTTTGGGATTCAATTTTGGGTACCTAGCATTTCTAATATTATAATAAATGATTGATAAGTGGATTTTATATCTACTTGGAATGCTTTATTTCAGGCTTAAATTGGTGTTTTGGAATCAAGTATCTAGTATGTTTGATGAGTTTTTGTGTTTTTGCATTACATGCATTAGTTTGACGAAAAAAGAAGCTTCTCAAGGAAATATGCTGAAAAGAGCCAAGAATATGAAGTCAAGGTCATTCCCAAATTGTAGAGGATCTCGAGAGCTTCGCGTGGGAAGCTGAATCGCCTAATTTTGACGAGCATAACTCAAGATTCGACCAAAAGAAGAAACTGCAGAAAACTCCAGAAGTCAGGCACAACCGCCCCAAAAACCAGTGCGGCCGCCCCGCCTTTCTGCCAAAAAACAGCGCGCCCACGATGTTTTGAGCACGGCCACCCTACCCTTTTTGCCCCATAATCCTGATTTTAGTAGAATTTGATGATTTTCAGGCCCAGGTCCACTAGGGGCTTATATATAGTGATAAAAAGATGTTTTTAACAACAAGGAGTGATGGAAGAGCAATAAGAAAATCTTGAGAGCACGAGACGGCTATGGAGAAGAAGACTTTTGTTTTCTTTATTATAGTTGTACTTCGGATGCTTGTTTTCGATTTGTCTTTGAATCCAAGTACTCTTATATTGTTTATTATCATATTTTCATTGGAACCCACGGTGATAATGAGTTCGGTTATGAACTAATCATTATCATGGGGTTCTAACAGATTTACTTATGGATTTTTATAGTTAATTTGTTTCAATATCTTGGTGTGTGGTGATTGATTGATATCCTAGTATTGGTTGTGCTTATTCGTCTTATGTGTGTAGCTAACTCATAAGATATTGTGTTAATCTCTATTGAAGCGAAAGTGAATATAGAGATTTAGAACTTGCCATGCTAGCATAGTCATGTATTTATTATGCATGATTCGTAGGTAATTTTAACCATCTTTCCTTCCCTATATAATTATGATAGATAACTTGTTCATTAAACCTTTATGTTGTCAAATTCTATAAACATATAGGGTCTCAACATAATTGGTGTCTATTCAGCTTCTATCTCTTTTGTGGATGTCTGGTAGTAGGGTATTCGTACAACGACAGTTGGCGTTTACTAGTTTCGTGTTATCTGATTAGTTGTCATCACCATTGCATGCTAAGGTTAAGAACAATGACTTTGAATGAAGTATTTAATGAAGTTAGAATCCCGTGTTTGTCTCATATAGTTAATTCAATAACTTTTATTCTTAGTTAATTGCATGTTAATTTAGTCTTAGTTATAAACATCTCAACTTGTTATTGTCTTAACATTGAGCGATAGCCATACCATTGTTGCATAGGTGCATAATCTTAAGTTAACTAAAAAGAGTCTTTGTGGGAACGAATCTGATTCATATCTTATACTACTTGTGATCGCGTATACTTGCGTGTAATTTTAGCGCGTGTTTTCTCCCTAACAAGTTTTTGGCGCTGCTGCCGGGGACTCGGTGTTAATTTTAGTTTATGTTCTTGACATCAGTGGTCGTTAAAGTTCACTGACTCGGATTCTTTTACTTTCACGGTTTTCTTGTTTGTGTTTCAAGTACTCATTATAATGGGAGATCCAGCAGCACCAATGAAAGCGTTGATGGATTTTTCTCAACCCAAGATCAATGACATTCAATATAGCATTGTCAGGCCAGCAATCGTAGCTAATACCTTTGAAATCAAGCCTGGCACGATTCAGATGATACAGAATTCAATCCAGTTTGGGGGTTCTCCAACGGAAGATCCTAATATGCATATTAGGGATTTCATCGAGATCTGTGACACCTTCAAGTTCAACAATATTTCTGAAGATGTTGTGAAGCTGAGACTTTTCCCTTTTTCTATGAGGGATAAAGCTAAGTGCTGGTTACACTCTCTACCAGCAGATTCCATCACTACTTGGGAGGAACTCGCTCATAAATTTCTTACTAAATTATTCCCTATGGCAAAGACAGCTGCAATCAGGAATGCTCTTACTCAGTTTGCGCAGCAATCAGGGGAATCTCCATATGAAGCGTGGGAGCGCTACAAGGAGATGCTTAGGAAGTGTCCTCATCATGGAATGCCTGATTGGATAATTATCAATTGCTTCTATAACAGTTTGGGAGCACAGTCAAGACCTATGCTCGACACAGCATCAGGTGGAGCCTTATGGGCTAAGAGCTATAATGAAGCTTATGAGCTAATTGGACTGATGGCTGTTAATGAATATCGGTATCCAACCCAGAGATTGGCACAGGGAAAGGTAGCAGGAGTTCTGGAAGTGGATATAGCTATGGCTATCACTGCTCAACTAAAGGCATTGTCTATGAAGATCAATTCTCTGGCTAACTATGATGTTAATCAGATAACCAGTGTTTGTGAGCTGTGTGCAGGTTCGCATGCGACGGAGCAATGCGCTATATCTAGTGAATCAGCTCAGTTTGTGAGCAACTTTCAGAGATTGCAACAACCAGTTCCAGACACTTATCATCCTGATAACTAGAATCATCCTAAGTTCCGATGGAGCAATAATCAGAATGTGATGCAACAGCCGTTCCAGCAGTTTGGAGCAACGCAATTCAACCCTCCTGGTTTTCACCAATAATTTGCACCAAGACAACAACTCCAACTTCAACAATAAACTCATGGAGTTGCAGGTCAATCTTCGAATAAAAAATCTGAATTGAAGGGATTGAGGCTTATGTACAAAAACCAGGCTCTTATATGCCAAAGCCAGGCTATTTCTATCAAGACTCTGGAGAACCAGATAGGGCAAATTACTAACGTCTTATTGAATCGACTACCAGGAACGCTTTCTAGTGATACAGAAGCCAATCCAGGCAAGAGGGAAGTTAACGAACAGGTCAACTCCATCACCTTGAGATCCGGAAAGGTCGCAAGCCCCCAAATTCAGCAAGACGAAGAGTATGAAAATTCTGTCCAAAATGCAGGTGCGTCTGCACCCTTGCCAATTCCAGAAACTGAGATTTTAGCTGAAAAAGTGGTGTAGAAGGATGCCAAGGTGGAATCAAGGAAGAAACTGTGAAACACACTCCTCCTGAGGGTAATACAGGGGAGAAACATGTCTATCTTCCGCCTCTTTTTCCAAAGAGGCTGCAGAAGCAGAAGTTAGATAAGCTATTTGCTAAGTTTTTGGAGGTGTTCAAGAAACTTCATATCAACATACCTTTCGCTGAAGCTCTTGAACATATGCCTAGCTATGCAATATTTTTGAAAGGTATTCTCTCTCCGAAAGTGAAGCTCGATGACTTAAAGACCGTTTCTCTTATGGAGGAATGTAGTGCAGTTCTGCAACAGAAATTACATCTGAAGCTTAAGGATCCTAGAAGTTTCACTATTCCTTGCACTATTGGAAAGTTGTCATTCCACAAATGCTTGTGTGATTTGGGAGCTAACATCAATCTGATGCCCTTATCTGTCTTCAAGAAACTTGGTTTGCCTTAGCCAAAACCGACATACATGTCATTGCAACTAGTTAACCGTTCCATCACTTATCCGCGAGGAATAGTGGAGGATGTCTTGGTCAAGGTGTATAAACTCATCTTCCCTGCTGATTTTGTAATTCCAGATTTCGAGGAAGATGAGAAGATTCCAATCATCTTGGGAAGACCATTCTTGGCTACAGGCCGAACTGTGATCGATGTGCAAAAAGGAGAGCTTACGATGAAGGTTCAAGATCAGAAGGTCACTTTTAATGTGTTCAAGGAAATAAAGTTACCCACAGATAAAGAGAGATGCTTTAAAGTAGAGCGGATCGACTCTGTCGTGAATTCGGAACTTGAGCAATTTCCAAAGTCAGATACCTTAGAGAGATCCTTAATAGTGGAATCAGTTATTGAAGATGAAGTAGGAGCAGAGCAACTGCAGGTTTTGAATGCACCTCCGTGGAAGATGAAGTTGGATATGTCATTCGATTCTCTTGGGTTAGCAGAGTTAAAAATTTCTCAGGAGCGTCTCGAGCCGTCTATTGAAGAAGCTCCCACACTTGAGCTCAACCCACTACCAGATCACTTGAGTTTTGCATTCTTAGGTGCACCCCCGGACAAGGGGTTGGGTTATATCTATGATAATCTAAAGGGTGACTGGCTGAATACTCCCGTGCCTACAAAGGGTTTTTCTCATGCGCAACGGGCAGTTGTTAGGACTGGTGTTAGTGATGAGCAGTACAGGTGATTGACTAGGCGTATGGAGGCCATGCATGACATCCACCGATGTTTTGCTGAAGATTTGACACACTCTCTCGGTACTGTTTTCCGAGACACTGGTGTCGAGGTTGATTGGCCACATGATCCTCCACCCAAAGAGGGTGATCCTCCCGCTAACTAGGTATGCTTGAAATCCTTATTATTACCTTCAATGAGGACATTGAAAATTTTAAGTTTGGGGGTGATAATGTAAGGATTAGTTTGTGTGTGTCCATATAGATTCATGTAGCATGTTTAGTGTATTTCATTCGTATTTTTGCATGATTGTTCATAATGTCATATTTGTTTGCATTTTTGTTCGTGTTATTATGTGAGTCCATGTAGTTGCATTTACATGCATATAACATGATCCCGTAGGATGAGCTATTTCTGATTGATTGGTTGATGTTAATTTGAGTATAATGATGTTAAATAGAGGGATGTTTAAGTCCTAATGAATTGATTTGCATGCCAGAAAAAAAAATCACAAGTCTTATATGATTGCTTTTGATCTAGTTCATGATCATATTTATGTAGTTGTTGAGATTTAATCACTTGTTTATATCTAGAATTTTTGGTATTCTCGTAATGATAAAAAGAACACTGAATTTTTAAAACTGGAGAAAAGCTTGGAATTCATTGCTAGTTGTGAATAAGGCTAGGCGTCAAATGCCTATTAGCCGGCTCATATTTATATGAGTAGTCTAGGGTTGAATGAGATGGAGCGAAACACACTCATTTAGAAATCGTTGATATGGAAAAAAAGAAAAAAAATGAAAGAAAAGAAAAAAAAATATGTTTATGCATAATTGATCAAGGGCGAACTCTTTAATACTCGAGTTATTAAGTTCTTAGGGGATTTTGTGCCTAGTGACCTAAGGATTTTCATAGTCTGGGATTCGCTAACCTAACGCTCGCTACATGGGTATTATTGTATAAGTCTTTTAGGGACCTCATTCATTACACGATCAAATAAGTATTTTTGTTATGTGTTCAATAATAGCATGAATCCTTGTATAACTCTAGTAGGAAGGAGGTGTTGTGATTCATTATACATTTAATGTCTATTTTGTTTATAAACTTGTGATTGTTTTGATGAAAGATAAGTTATGATTATTGATCTAGTATCGAGAGTATTTCCGTTAAGCATTCCACAAACGCACGTTCTGGTTTGTGAGTTGATTTGTGAGATTTATTTGAACTCTGTTTTGAGTTATTGCATTCTTAGAGGCGTTGCCTTATTCATTTGGGTATGTTTATTCCGAGGGGATCG
Organism: Apium graveolens; assembly: GCF_009905375.1. Classification (NCBI taxonomy): domain Eukaryota; kingdom Viridiplantae; phylum Streptophyta; class Magnoliopsida; order Apiales; family Apiaceae; genus Apium; species Apium graveolens. The sequence goes on along the minus strand of NC_133656.1, from coordinate 124,613,966 downwards.
ATTGCATTATCATTTAGTTGCATTCACGTAGTTGCATTCATGCATTAAGTTTATTTTATAGATTTGAGTGTTTATGCTTGAAGACAAGCATCGATTCAAGTTTGGGGGTGTGATAAGTGGATTTTATATCTACTTAGAATGCTTTATGTCAGGCTTAAATTGGTATTTTGGACTCAAGTATCCGGTATGTTTGATGTGTTTTTGTGTTTTTGCATTACATGCATTAGTTTGAGGAAGAAAGAAATTTCTAAAGGAAATATGCTGAAAAGAGCCAAGAATCTGAAGTCAAGGACATTCCCAAATTGTAGATGATCTCGAGAGCTTCGTGTGGGCAGTTCAATCGCCTATTTCTGACGAGCAGAACTCAAGATACGGCCAAAAGAAGAAACTGCAGAAAAGTCCAGAAGTCAGGCGCGGCCGCCCCCAAAACCAGCGCGGCCGCCCCGCCCAGCGCGCCCGCGCTATTTTGAGCGCGCCGTCCCCGCCCTTTTTGCCCCAGAATCCTGATTTTAGTAGAATTTGATGATTTTGAGGGTCCAGGTCCATTAGGGGCTTATATATAGTGATAAAAAGATGTTTTTAACAACAAGTAGAGGTGGCCACACGATCATGCCGTGTGTGCCGTGCCGAATTTTCGGCGGGCCGGTTCGTTTAGCTATGAACTCGTAAACAACCCGTGTGATAAGACGAGCCGTGCCGGGTTCGGGCCGGTTCGATAAATGGTAATTCGTGAACGGCCCGCGATTTACCCGAGTTAAACGATTTTGGTGGTTTACACGAGTTGCAGACGGATGAGGGGACACGGCGAGCCGGGCTGCCGAATTTGGCGAGCCGAATTATATGAACACTGTATTTTTTTCTAATAGGATGCCCCTTGATTATAGTTGATTGACAGATGACATTTGACAGAGGTAAGTCTTAATAATGCAAATTAAATTATTAGCTAATTAGCAAGCAGTAGCAATGTAGCTACGGAGAAGAAGACTTTTATTTTCTTTATTATAGTTGTACTTCGGATGCTTGTTTTCGATTTGTCTTTGAACCCTAGTACTCTTATATTATTTATTATCATGTTTTCATTGGAACCCATGGTGACGATGAGTTCGGTTATGAACTAATCGTTATCATGGGGTTCTAACGGATTTACTTATGGATTTCTATAGTTAATTTGTTTCAATATCTTGGTGTGTGGTGATTAATTGATATTCTAGTATTGGTTGTGCTTATTCGTCTTATGTGCATAGCTAGCATATAAGATAGCGTGTTAATCTCTATTGAAGCAAAAGTGAATATAGAGATTTAGAACTTGCCTTGCTAGCATAGGTTCATGTATTTATTATGCATGATTCGTAGGTAATTATAACCATCTTACTTGCCCTATGTAATCACGATAGATAACTTGTTCATTAAGCCTTTATATTGTCAAATTCTATAGACGTATAGGGTCTCAACATAATTGGTGTGTATTCAGCTTCTATCTCTTTTGTGGATGTCTGCTAGTAGGGTATTAGTACAACGACAGTTGGCGTTTACTAGTTTCTTGTTATCTGATTAGTTGTCATCACCACTGTATGCTAAGGTTAAGAACAATGACTTTGAATGAAGTATTTAATGAAGTTAGAATCCCATGTTTGTCTCATATATTTAATACAATCACTTTTATTCTTAGTTAATTGCATGTTAGTTTAGTCTTAGTTATAAACATCTCAACTTGTTATTGTTTTAGCATTGAGCGATAGCCATACCATTGTTGCATATGTGCATAATCTTAAGTTAACTAAAAAGAATCTTTGTGGGAACGAATCTGATTTATATCTTATACTACTTGTGATCGCGTATACTTGCGTGTAATTTTAGCGCGTGTTTTCGCCCTAACAAGGATATACGATAATTTTGAAATTGAAATAAAATTAAAAATAAGATATTTAATAACAGTATCCCGACGTCGTTTTCGACGACGCCTCATATTCTGCAACTAAAAGGGTATAAAAGAGGATATAGAATAATATTTTAATTGAAATGAAATTAAAATAATATAATAATTGATTGTTTCTCTTCTTCATATTCGACGACAGCTCGTATTCTATAACTAAAACGTATAATAGAGGATATACAATAATACTGAAATTGGAATAATATAAAATTAAGATATAAGACACCTCATATTATGAAACCAAAAAGGTATAAAATATAAAAAGTATTTTTCTTAAATATCAAAGTAATTGAATTAAAAATGTAGCATGTTGAATTCTTTTTATGTATATTTAATAAAAACTATGAATTAAAAAAGAATATGAAATTAATGGTGCACAATTTCGGTCGTTATATTTTACAAAAGTCTTCTATTGAATTGTTTTATTTTCTTAAATATATATTTGTTTCTCAATATGTGTATTTAAAGTAGAAAAAATGCATATTTTATGAAAAAGTATGAATCGAAAAAGGATGTGAAATTAATGATATAGAGTTTCATTATATTTCCTTAAATTCATGTTAATATAGAGCAAGCTTAAATTAACTAGTGAGATAAAAAGTTGTAATAATGTGGTCAATTGTCTAGAAGAAAGTAAGATGCAGGTAGCGAGATAATATGTAAGATTTAGTATATAGTTCAAAGCTTCTGAAAAAGATTAAATGAAGAATAAGCATTGTTACAGGGAGAATTTCGTATAACGGTGTTTTGGAGGTTATTGGCCGGAATAAAGATCAAGGGTGATGTTTGAGGGCGGAGGAAGATTGTATATGGTGGTGGTTGAGCTTGTATATTGACTCCTTAAAAAAGAATAGGGTTTTTGTTATTCTCTATCAAGTGTCGACTCATGTCTCATACAAGTGCCTACGTACCCTATTTATAGGGATCAAGCCTCACGTAGTTCTTGGGGAACAAGTCACATAGGCTAGGGTTAGGGTTCTTCAAACCGTGCAGCCCAAGCCCATGATAAAGTCAGGCCTTCAGCCAATTAGTCACGTAAATCTCAATCGGCTCCATACGCTTTCTACAATCTCGCGGCATCTCCGCATTTCTTCCCATAATTGTAGGAATAACCCGTGTCGGCCCTGAAATCTATGAGCAACTCAGTTATCTATGAGTCACTTTCCATGTTGCACACAAAGTCCTTTAATGTGGGTCGTCATGGTCACCTCATCCCGCACCGCCTTTCCTCTCAATAAATAAATATGATGTTTCCTGTTTTTTCATAAGATGTGGGCTCATGGGCCCAGCTCATGTATGGGCACCTGAGCCCAGCTCGCGTATGGGCACCTGAGCCCAGCTCTCATGTGAGAGCCCAGTTTACATGTGTGAGCCCATCTCACATGTGGGTACCTGAGCCCAGCTCGCACATCACAAGCCCAGCTCGCACGCGCTGGCCCATGTCACATGAATCCCCAATTATAGCTCATATGTGAGAGTCCATCCTTTCAATGCACCTATTGGGACCTGTTTAGGGCCAATGACCGAAAACGGTCATAACAAATACCCCCCAAAATTCCTGGTCGCATCTTGAGGCTAGGAATTTTCCAACATTTAGATTTTTTGATCCTGCGAGTGCGTGCCCACTAGGTCGCACCCATCCGCCTCGCATGTCTCTCAACGGTCATGAGTTTTAAGCCCATGACAACTGTAGGACAGCTGGTGTAGGGATGCGTGTCATCCTCTGAGATGATGACACGTGGCGCTTCTCCTTTCTCTCTCCTATCTCCTATAAATATGTGAAAATCTCATTTCATTTCTCACAACTCCAAGTACACTTAACAAACTTCTGCCCAATTTGCTCAAGGATCTACCACGACAAAAACCATCATCACCACAAGAACCGTCTACCGGCTGCGATATTCTCCGGGAATAGATTCATCAGGACCATCCTACGATTCACCTACAGGTACCCCTTTGATCCTCAATCATTCATCTTCATTATTGTTTGTTCATATGTACCATGCGAGCACACACCACATGTTCGATGCGAGCCCACACACAATCAACTACGATGCGAGCCCATCTGCCCACATAGATATTTAAGTGCGACCCCGTATGTGACGTGATGACACTTAGGTGTGACCCCATACTTATTTATACATTTTTTAGGACCACACACTAATATTTACCATCTTTTACAGATGTCGAGTGCATCTTCAACCCGCTCCTACGGATCGTCTCGCTCTTCTTCGAGTCCGGCTCTTCATCTGCCAGCCCGACTCGCTCTTCAGCTACTCCATCTCCATTAAACCAATACCCACCTAAGCAGTGAGGCTCGAAGGACTTCCAACGCGAGCTGACCTCCCTCTCTGGCCGTCTCAGCCAACCTATTTCTCCTAGTTCTGCCATCACCCCTCAAGGGGCCCTAAACATTGCTCGAGTTGAGAACTTAATGTGAGCAGGTGGCTCCGGCTCGCTGGACATTCACCTTGATTCTAACCCTGAGGACTACACCAGGGAGACTAAAATTTATGACTAGAGAAATAGGCCCGTGGACCTTTCCAAGATACCAGCATCTCTCGGGGTGGAGGAACTTTTACACTGCGAGCCCGCTCCTATAGACAAAGAATGGGCCGAGAAGATTCTGAGGGAAATCGCTGAAGAGAGAGAGGCTCACCTTACGTAAGCTGCAGCCAATGACCTCGACCCCATTCATTTTGACTCTGAGTCTACTGACAGTGACCTGGGGAGTGCCTTCTATGACACTAAGAGAGGGAAGGAGCCTGTTGCCGCAGAGTATCCCATCTTGGGGCTCGAGGGTGAAGAAAACGGCTCGCATTGGTCTTATGATTCCCCTCAAAGCGAGGAGGTGGCAGATGTAAAAAGCCAATTTAAAATCTGCAACTATAACTATATTCCTGCGGCTTCTCTTGAGCCTTACGTACCTCCTTCCCAGCCCGAACTTGAGGGTGAAATCATTTTTAGGAAGTAGATCATCCCAAATGGGGAGGAGAGTCCTACCTCGGCCGAGGAGATAAAGGTGCTCGCTTGTCGTGACATGCCCACCTCGCTCACTCAAAAGCATCTGGCCGAGCTCATCGAACAATTTAAGCTCGAGGGTCACGTTATCTTGCCCAGGCCGCACATGCGATGTTATATGTTCAACCAGCAAGAGAATGGAGGCGGGGTGCCTCACATGGTTTTGTCCACTTTCTTGCTAAGGTTGGGAATCTCTTCACCCCACCACCCTTTTATTAGGGACGTTTGTGAATACTACCAGCTCGCACCCCTATAGATTAACCTGAATGGATAGCGGGCCACCCTCGCTCCATACATCATGTACCATAAGTGTCGATGATATGCCAAGTATTATAAAAACCCTGTGGCTCCTTGCTATGTGGGGAATTGATCTGATTGGGGAACTCTCGAAGGCTAGGGGGTGTCAAGTATGCAGTTGTTGCGGTGGATTATTTTACCAAATGGGAAGAGGCCGAGCCTTTGGCCACCATCACGGCAAAAAAGCTCAAGGAATTTTTGTACAGAACCATTGTATGCCATTGTGGTATTCCTTACAAGTTGGTATCTGATAATGGGAGACAGTTCGATAGCAAGGAGATGCGGGAGTTCTGTGAGCAGCTGGGAATTCGGAAGAGTTTTAGTACAGTTTGCCACCCCCAAAGCAATGGGCAGATGAAGGCTGTTAATAAAATCATTAAGCACACCTTGAAGGCAAACCTTGAGGAGAAGAAATGAACATGGTCAGTAGAGCTTACACATGTCCTGTGGTCTTACAACACGACCCTTAGGACTACAACTGGGGAGACCCCTTTCTCTTTGGTATATGGGTGCGAGGCCATGGTGCCGGTTGAAGTAGGGGCAGGATCTTTTCGAAGGAATAACTACAACTCAGAAACGAATGAGGTAAACCATCGACTCTACTTGGACATGATTGAAGAGACTCGAGAGAATGCTCAGATTAGGATAGAAGCATATCAAAGAGGACAACAAGGCACTACAACAACAAGGTTCGAGCCCAGACTTTTAAGGTGGGAGATTTGGTTCTGCGTCGTGTCATGCCAAACACCAAGGTGGTGAGCCATGGAGTCTTCGGGGAAAATTGGGAAGGCCCCTACAAGATAAAATCAGTGCTTTGGGAGGGAACCTACCACCTCAATGATATGCAAGACAAATTGATCCCGAGAGCCTAGAATGCGGAACACCTCCGCAAGTATTATCAGTAATATTATTTTTCTCAGACTTAGTATTATCTTAAAATATTCCTAAGTCTTGGGGGGTAGTGCCATACAGGTTCCTCCCTGAGACCACAAGCATGTAATCTTTTCACTTTCCATTATCTATGAATGAATGGTTGATATTTATTTGTTGCCTTGATATTTTGACACCTGTTAATAGATTAAAATACCAGCAGGGGAGCCCATCCTTGGGAGCCCATGAGAGGACAAAACAGTTGCTTCATTAAGATGTTAAATTTATAAGTCAAGCCGGGCCTCAGCCCACTTTATAATAAGTCTATAAACCGAGCTAGGGCCGAGGCCTAGCTACCGACCCGGGGTACCCTCTCTTTGTCTTCTGGGGATGGGGGGGACAATATGATAATCAGTCCTGTGTTTTCGAACGTCCTTAATAACCCACTCTGTAAGCTTCCCTTGTCTTATCAGCGTCTCAATTTCATCATTCAATTGTTTGTAATCAGGTATATCATGTCCCGTGGCCTCGTGGTATGCACAATACTTTGAAGTATCCCTCTTGTTGTAGTCTGTGAGAGGGGCTGCCTTTCTGAACACCCCATTTCCCGCATAGGTAGCATATATGTGGTCGATGGAGGCTACCAGAGGGGTGTGTGTATGCCATTTGCTTGTATAGGGCCTCCCTAAATCTTTGTTTATCTCTTTGCCCCGGGAAGACTTCTTGGGGCTCGAACTACGCTGATACGTCTTCCTTCTCTCATCAGAGCTCGAGGACCGGTCTCTCTTGTCTCGATAGTTCTTGCTGATTTTCAGTTCCCTCATCGACTTCTCCACCCTCTTAAAGGGTTCAGCTTGCTCATAGAATTCTGCCGAGGTCCTTGGCTCGCTAGCCTGTAGGCTTTTCCAAAATGTTGACCCTTCTTTCAACCCCTCTATCAGAAAGTTCTTGATGGTCTCTTCACTAGCACCTCTCACCTTAGGAACTTCATTATTGAACCGACGAAAGTACTCCACCAGAGGTTCCCCCTCCCTCAGCTTGATGTTGGCTAGCGTGGCCACAGGAGGTGAGTAGTGGAGGGTGGATTGAAATTTTCGGATGAACAGGTCTTTCAACTGCCGCCATGTCCTTATGCTAGCCGACCCGAACTTGGAAAACCATTACTGGGCACTTCCTCGGAGTGATGCTGCAAAAAGTCTGCAGCGGGTTGGCTTCGACACCTGATAGACCTCCATCTCTGTGTTAAATTGTATAAGATATTCCGTCGGGTCGGCTTCGCCGTTGAACATAAGATCGGGGTTGTGCCTAAATATTCGAGGCAAGGGAGATGATCGGATAACAGCCATGAATGGAGAAGGGGCCGTCAAGGGCAGGGGTCCCCTCTTCTCTTGTTCCATCTGATCTAGGATCGTCCTTAGGTCACCCACTCTAACGACTTCTCTTTCTCTGTCACCACTTGCATTACTAGAGTGGTGAGAGCCCTGAGGTCGCTCATGGCATCCCCTTCCTCCAGCTTGCACCGCGACTCCTCTTCATGATTGTTTTTGCGCCTACGTTGTCCCTCCCTCCTAGGCGGGGTACGCTGTCATTTTTTTGAAGGAGTCGTTGCACGCCCTCTTTTTAGGGTTCTCTGATCTTCGGGCTCCTTCTCTTCTCTCTCTTTCTTGCTATTCTCCAATTTGATCCTGGTGTCATGCTTACTTAGCTTCTTGCCCACGCGGTCTAGCACACTCGTCGACCTTGCCTCGGATGAAGCTGGCTTCTTCCCCGATCTCTCAGAGATCTGGCTGCCCCGCTTAACCCGATACTGAGGTATCTCTTCCTCTTCTAGTGATGCATCTTTCTTCTGCTTGGTCTCGGTTGCTGCGTCATCAAACTCGTGGATCAGCCATTTTTGAGGACCCTTGCCCTTCCGGCTACGCTGAGAGACCTTGAGGCGGCTTGCCTTCTGCTTGGCATTCCGGACCGAGCTTTTCTCTACCCTGGACATCCGGGCGTAGATCTCGTTAATCTGATCGGCTATTCCTTCGAGATACGTTATGACCGCCTGTCCGTCCACGACCGCGATTGGCGGTGGTGGCGCCTGATTCTCTGAGGGCGTGTGCTCGACCTCGTTCTGGTCCTTCTTCTTGCCCCCGCTTCCCGGTGTCACCACTTGTTTGCCTCCTTTGGTCATCTCTTCTCCCAAAGATGATGTACCCCTCCTTCTAGTACCAAATGTTATAGGAAGAATTTCGTATAACGGTGTTTTGGAGGTTATTGGCCGGAATAAAGATCAAGGGTGATGTTTGAGGGTGGAGGAAGGTTGTATATGGTGGTGGCTGAGCTTGTATGTTGACTCCTTAAGAAAGAATAGGGTTTTTGTTATTCTCTATCAAGTGTCGACTCATGTCTCATACAAGTGCCTACATACCCTATTTTAGGGATCAAGCCTCATGTAGTTCTTGGGGAACAAGTTACATAGGCTAGGGTTAGGGTTCTTCAACCCGTGCAGCCCAAGCCCATGATAAAGTCAGGCCTTCAGCCAATTAGTCACGTAAATCTCGACCAGCTCCACACACTTCCTACAATCTCGTGACATCTCCGCATTTCCTCCCCTAATTGTAGGAATAACCCGTGTTGGTCCCGAAATTTACGAGCAACTCAGTCATCTATGAGTCACTTTTTATGTTGTACACAAAGTCCTTTAATGCGGGCCGACCTCACCTTAGCCCGCACCGCCTTTCCTCTCAATAAATAAATATGATGTTTCCTTTATATTTCATAAGATGTGGGCTCATGGGCCCAGCTCATGTATGGGCACCTGAGCCCAGCTCGCGTATGGGCACCTGAGCCCAGCTCGCATATGGACACCTGAGCCCAGCTCTCATGTGAGAGTGCAGTTTACATGCGTGAGCCCATCTCGCATGTGGGTACCCGAGCCCAGCTCGCATATCACGAGCCCAGCTTGCATGCGCTGGCCCAAGTCACATGAATCCCCAATTCTAGCTCATATGTGAGAACCCATCCCTTCAATGCACCCATTGGGACCTGTTTAGGGCCCATAATCGAAAGCGGGTATAACAAGCATGTAAATGGTGGGAAAGATAATTTAAAACTTGCAAACCCCCTTGTTCTCCCGTGTTTAAAATCTGTTATAAAAAAATTATTTTCAAAAATCATATGAAACAAACATTAGTTATAAATTTACAAATATGTTTATCTGCTAATAAAGGTCTAAAATACAATTCTCTCATTATCCTATTAATTGCTATGATCTGTCTATCACTCCCACAACCCATTTTTTTTCTTTTACTCAACGACTACCAAAATCTGTATAAAAAAGAAGCAACTGATTTTAGTTCTCTCTCTAATCTTATTGGACTAATATATTCCTTCTTGATTTATACCATATAGCCAGATCATTTTCATAGGCCAGTTTCAGGACTTATCGAATTTGTTATATTATACATTTTTTACCGGACAACTTGTACTTCCATACTTCACTTTCTGGTTCTATTTAATTAATATTTCTTTTCACCTCAAACTTGTCGCATGTTCTGTTATGGAGAAATAAACATAAATCAACTAAAGTTATTTCTTACCAGGCTTATCTCATGAAATAATTTAGACACATACAACGCGCATATAGAGATGTTAGCACTGTTGTCTTCCTAACAATCATGTTTGTGCTTATGCAGGGCCAACCTATCAAACTACATAAGAAGCGAAAATATGTTATCCAAGCAGGAAAAAAAGAACATTTTTACCTTTTCAAGCCAATATAACATCCCATTAAAATAACTTGCAAGTTAAAACATGATAATCCAGGTAATTACTAAATAAGCGAATCCGTTTGAATGTATTTAAACAAAGAGCTGTTGTACAAATGGAGTTGTTGGCAAATATTCTAAATAGTCATCCCACCAGCAATATGCTAAACTCTGGTCTCTATTCTATACCTCTGAAAGTTTATATTCCTTTAACTTCCCTTCTTTTTGCTCATCTGCCTCCATCTAACTATGCAAGAATAGAGAAATCTATAAATTTAAATATTTAAATACTTATGATTTATATATAACTTTCATGTAAAAAGTGAAGTAGTTCTTGATCAACAAAATCAAATCCTTTTCAAGGATGTTCAACTTAGAGAAAATAAGGGTTACAAATTCTGAATTTATTTAATTTGTGATGAAATATGGCGATATGTAAGCATTTCTGATTCTATTGATTCGTGATGAAATAGCAGGCAATAGAAAATTATGATCTTGCAACAAATAATCATTTCATGTCATTTGAGTTACATATAGAGCCTAAATACAAACATACATAATATCAATAAATCTACACTCATTAACTTTATACATACACATGTGGTGTGTAAAAATAGAGATTATTTATATTATCTTTTTATAAAATGAAAAATAATCGAAAATATGTATAATTCACCTTAACCATATTGATCCATGTTATATAAAATATACTTTCATTTCTAAGAACATAAGGAACATACACATGCATATATATAATTATTATCAATTTTAAAAAAATTAAATCAACAAATTATATATATTAAAATATTTAATTCAAATAAAATATAAAAATGTAATATTAAAAAATATGACAATGCCTCGGTATAACTAAAATCTGCATAAAAGTTATTTTATAATATATTTTTTTAACTGAATTCGACTAAGACTCGTATTTTATAACTAAAAAGTACTTAGAGTATACACAATAATTTAAAATTGAAATGAAATCAAAATAAGATTTTTATTCGTATAACAACTAAAATATGAGTGGATATATAATAGTTTTAAAATTGAAATAACATCAAAATAAAATATTCGTTGACTATTTTCGGGCTTCGTTTTTTATGATGTCTCGTATTGTACAACTAAAAAATATAATAGAGATTATTTATATTATCATTTTATAAAATAAAAAATAACTATAGGTCATCTTAATAGTTAATACCATACTATATATAAATATAAAATATACTTTCATTTCTAAAAACATAAGGAACATATACATGTATATACACATAATTATCATCAAAACATATCTTTTAAAAATTTAGATCAATAGATCTCATATGTTAAATTTTTTAATTCAAATTAAATATAAAAATAAAAATATTAAAAGAATGTGACATAAAAGTATGTTAAAAATAAAATGCCCCGGTATAACTTAAATTTGCATAAAAGTATCTTAATAATTTTTTTAAAATGAACACTTATATCACCAATACTCATAATATAGTATAATGAGAGGTTATACCATATCTTTCACTAAATTATATAGGTGTTGTTACAAATTCCAAACCAAAAATTTCAATAATAAAAATAATTTGTGAAAACACGGCATATGGGAAAAAAGATATTATATATAACTATTGAAATTAAGAGTTAATGAACTTATGCGAATAATTACATAAATTCATTTAAATTGCCTAAAACACTAAATCATGTAATGGATGATTTAATGAGCATATAACGAAAATAATTTTAAAAAAATATTAGCTAAAAATTTTTCATAGTCACTTTACTCGCACTAATACTACTACTACTAATAATAATAATAATAATTTTTATTTTTAATATGATAAAAATATATATATGAATTATTTTATAAATTTTTATATAGATATTAAAAAGTTTTCTTAAATCATCTACTCAAAAAGAAGTTTACATCATTGAATGTCAAATTATATAATATAATTTGTTATATTATTACAGTGAAAACAAATTATATAAATTCCATTTCGAAAAATAACACCCGTTAAAAATTCATATAAATGAGTGTCTTCAAATTTTTTTATTTTTCTTTGATATTATTAGTCAAAAAAGGGGATGATAAATTTACATGGACATCACATCGAAATAAGATTTATAAGATCTATATTGTTAGTCATTTTTTTTTCATTTTTCTTCTATATTGTTAGTCAAAAAACTTTATCCTAAATTATATCGACGCTCATGAAAATCATGGACCTCACTAAAATAATATTTTAAAACTCTATGATAATCATCTTTTTGAAAATTAGATGTTAAAAAATGTGTTTAAGTAAATAGATATTAAACATATCGAATATGTTTAATATCTAATTATTTTAAATATATTTTAATGAAGTTGATTCTTTTTAAAATTTATTATAGTTCACATATTTACAATAAAAATTCGGATAAAAAATTTAATATGTGTTTTGTTATATTTCTTACTGAATTTGTTATTTAAAACCGGCTTATTATTTTAAAAATCTATTTTAATTAAAAATATATAAAATAGTCTATTTCAAATATCTTTGACATGTGATTGTCAAAAAGATACTGCTTTTAACAAATCTTAAAATTATCATGTGCATCCTCTTTTATTTGACACATTGTGATCTTTCAAATAATAATATCATCAATTATAGATATGGACACATATTAACTAGAAAAAATATATTTTATGATCATATAAATGAATCCAAATAATATAAACACAAAATTGGAGGTACAGAATTCATATGTACCTACATATATATTTTTACAAAACTTTTCTCAATCTTCTCAAAAGATGTTAGTTATAGACTTAGAGTAACTTGAGTCATGAACCTGCACACTACAAAATATAATAGTAAATAAAAATTTTGCCCTAAACATTATGATTTGATAAAAATAATAGCCACATAATAGTAAATAAAATTGATAATAGTAAATAAAATTGACCTAAACAATCTGATTTGATAAAAATATAAGCCGCTTGAACACCAGTTTGGTAGCCTCAGACTACTTCCTATATTTTCGTTTTTGTGTTCTTCTATTCTCTTAACAGAAATACAACAAAATTAAAATATTAAAATATACGAGGAGGCATTGTTGGAAAAAAAGTGACGGAAACCTTGCACGACATGACAAAATAAAAGCACTACAATAACTACAAACTGATAAAATATAATACAATACTCCATCTTCTTCAAGCATTTGGCAGATGATAGTAAACACGAGCAACTCACTTTCCTTCTAACTAACTCAATATATCTTGGAATATATATTAGATGAGATTTGTTATCAACTTTCTATGTGATCATCTGTGAAAATATCTTTAACCAACCTCATCTTCAAATCAAAGTGGAATCAGACATTCTATCTTTATCACTATACTTACCAGACATTCTATCTTTATCACTATACTTACCAGGACACATATCAAAGTAATCCTCAAGACCAATCTCCTCTATACCAATTATTCAAGTTACTATCTCCACCTGGTAAATTTGTCAAATTATAAATTGATTGGTCAATTTTTGGTGATCCATAGACACGACCATCCCGTTCATCAACTAAATGAGAGGTTTTTCTTAGTGCAAGATATACCACCAGAAAATTTTAACATATGAAAATAAAACGCAGAGAAAAAAATACACATTGTACCCGTTTGACAATTTTATATATCATATTTTCTACCATGAATAGGACATAAGACCGGGATCAGATCATAGCTCCGCAACCATCCTCATATTTTGTATGATAAGAGGATCCATCCAGACTCCAGCAGACTATAAAATGAATTTATAAACATTTACAACATAAATTATCCCGAGTAAGTGCAAAATGATTAGAAGAATGTTAAATTACGGGGAATTACAAGAACGTTCAACAATAAGAATAAATTAAGGTATCTCACATCAAAGCAAACTTACTTGATAAAGCCGAAAAACACATAGAAAGAATCAATTTCATAAAAAAATTGGGAAATATTTTTCTTCCCCTTTGACGCTGAAGGTACATGCATGAAAGAGGTTTTATCGACTGTAAAAAAAAAAATTCTTTACCCCACCATCACTCTCAACCTTTTCTTCATGTTCCCCTGCTTCATAATCACGGGAGCAATTGTCTCCATCAAATTGAGCATAATTTTCCTAGAATTCCTAGAAAATTAGTGGGTAAAAGTTATATCGGCAATAGTAGCCTTTAAGATAATATAGATGAATAAATCTAATGATTCAAACTTCTTATATCAATAATTGGGCATTCAAGGTTGTACGAAAAATGACAATATACTCGTCATTGTTGTAAGAATGAAAGTATAATATATAAGTGATGATGTCAAAGATCACTAAAGATAACAATATCATTAGTGTCCCTGATCAAAGTATGAAGCAAGCCAAATGGACATCTGATCTAAGGAGATTAATGAACTGTTATTTTTGGTAATCAGCTAAGCTTGGGGCCAACCCTAAGTAAGTTGTATTGTTATCTTAATCTGTATTTGTACTTATAACATTTAAAGTCTGTAAAAATGTCAAAGGAGCAGACTGGAGCCTTTTTCTATAAACAGTGTCAAGCCTAAGAATTCTATCTGGAAGAAGATCAAGAAGATCATTCCTCAGAAGAATTATGAAGAAGCTTGGAGTTGACTAAATCTGTTTTAGGAAAAATACTCTAAGTCAATATCTCTACAAGTCACAGATTTAATATTATAGAGAAGTCATTCGAGAACTCCAGAATGGCTTATCGAGAAGTCGGGAAAGCTACTAGAGAATTCAGTGAGATATCGACAAGTCAAGAAGACATGAAGGTTGGAGATATCGACAAGTCATTTCTTCACTAGAGAACTCAGAGTTATCGACAAGTCTACATTCATTAGAGAACTCTGAGTTATCGATAAGTCTAAGTCTACTAGAAAACTTAGAGATATCGATAAGTCAAAATTCACTAGAGAACTCTAAGTTATCGACAAGACAAAGTGAAGACATGATGCTGAGAGATCTCGACAAGCTAAAGTTTCATTCGAGAACTCAGAGACCTCTATTAGTCAAAATCACTAGAGTATTAGAGATCTCGATAAGTCATCATGCTTATCGAGATGTCAAGATCTCTACATGCTTAATTGGAGATATCGAGTAAAATTCTCAAAGTACAGAATCACAGACCAATTCAATATTCGAGATAAACAATCAACAAACAATCCAACAGCTGGATTGAAAAGTCTACAAAAAGTAGCTTGAAGAATGTGCAAGATCAATTGTAAAGATTAAATGACAAAGGAAGATCAAAGTGAACACGGGATGCTAAGGATATGCTAAGCCAGAAATGGAAGATCTACTTTTCTATAAATAGAAATGACAAGTGACGGTTTAGAAAAGCTAATAGCATGTCTTATTGCACACTGTGTAAACCAGCAGTTAACTGAGTTATAAAGTTAACACTGGTCCTTAGTCAGTTGTAACAATTTAGATCAAATTTCTTGTAACACTCTCAAGAAGAAGCTAAGCTCTTTATCAACAAAGAGCCTAGAAATTTTGTAGCAAAACAGTCTTAATTTTAATATAAAATTAAGTGAGTTTTGAAGATCTGTGTCTTTATTTCTGTAAGATTAAATTCTGCATGAACACATTTCATTAAAAGATTTAGTTTACTTTGTTCAACCATAAACAATCAAGAAAAACACAAAAACAGTAAAACACATTCACCCCCATCTGTGTGTTATTCATTTTCTAACAAGTGGTATCAGAGAAAAATCTGAAAGTAAACAGATTTAAGATCTTGGAAGAATGAATACATAGAAATTCAGTAGCATCAAAATTCCTACCTTTGACAAAGCTAACTACACTCTTTAGAAGAAGAAAATGATGCTGTTTATCAGGATGACCAATCCACTCTACATTCAGATCCTCAAGGATGGACCCTTCATCCCTACGGTTAGAATTGAGGAGTCTACAGATGGAGACAGGATTATCCCAGCTCTTTATGCTCCAAAAGATCCTGCTGAATATACTGATCCTGAAAAACAGAAAGTTTCCCTGGATAACAGCTTGCAATTAATTTTGATTGAGTCACTTGACAATGTAATGTACAACAACATTGTCAACTGTGACACTGCCAAGCAAATATGGGAAAAGATTGAGATACTCTATGAGAGAACTGAGGAAGTTAGATCAAATCAAAGGAGGATACTGATTTCACAGTATGAGGGTTTCATGGCTAAGCCAAAGGGAAGCATTACTGATGTGTTTGAAAGATTCAGTAAGCTGATAAACGACTTGCAACTTCATGACAAATACTATGAAGCTGAAGAAGTGAATCTAAAGTTCTTGCTTACTCTTCCTGATAATTTGGAACATAAAATCTCAGCAATCAGGGAAGGGAGAGACTTAAGCAGATGAACACTGGAAGTTCTATATGGAATTCTCAAAACATATGAACTAGAGATTATTCAAAGATAGTTATTGAGATCTGGTCAAGGACATGTTGTGGATGGCTTAAGTTCTTTAATTGTAAATGAAGGTCAAACATCCAATGATAAACCAAGATCTCAAACTCCAGTTGCCTCAACAAGTGAGCAAAGAACAAATGATTCACATGAACAAGTCATTCTGGTATTGGAAAAAAATGAGTTCTATACTCTTGAAGAACTGGATGAGGTAGATCGGTCAATGGCCTATTTGGCTAGGAAATTATCTAATATTAGAGTAAAGAAGCCAAGATACTTCAAGAATAAAGGACAGTCTTTCAACAAAGACAACAGCTGGAAGAAAAAATGGAAGTATAATTCTGATAACAAGAATGGCTACAAAACTGGATATGTTGACAGATCTAAGATAAGGTGCTTCCATTGTGATGAACTAGGCCACTTTGCTACAGAATGCAGGAAACCCAAGAAGGCAACGAAAGATAAAGCTTATCTTGAACTTGAAGCAAATTAGTATGAAGCTCTTCTGAAAAAATAGCAAAGCAAAACTTATATTACAGAAGGTAAAAGTTGGGATGACTATGAAAATGATGAAGATGAAGAAATGGAAACTATGCACTCATGGCCTTGGAGCAAGGAGAATCATCCTCATCTAATTCACAGGTACTAACTTTTACCACCACTGATTTAAATATGAATCAATATAAGGAAACAGTTGAGAAGATGAGCACAAAAATGTTTCACATCCACACAAGCATGGTTGATGTTAATGAAAAAGTTAGCAGATTAACAAAGTTGAATGAGAAGCTTGAGAATGAAAAACAAGGAACTAAAATATTGATAGTGGATCTTGAAGCCCTGAAACAAGAAAATGGTTATCTGAAGAACAAGCTCAAGTGTGCAAATGAGATTGAGGCTGTGCCAAGGGAAAAACTGGAGAAAAATGAAGTAAAGTTGAAGTCATTCAAGAATGTATCTGAATTAGTTGGTCAGTACCATGATAAAAACAAACCATGTGCAAACATTGCTATTGGTCTTGATTATGATGCCTTGAACAACAAAAAGAAAAACATAAGGGATAAAGGAAAAACAACAGAAAATGAAAATGTTCCAGCAATGCTGAAAAAGGTTGGGTCACCTGTGTTCAAGGCTTGTGAAGTAAACTTCAGTGAAGAAGAATTGATCATCAAGCAAGAAATTGCAGATGAGGATAATGAAAAGAAAAATGCAAATTCAACTCAATCTTCCATGGATGAAGAAAATCTCATGGACAATCAAAGCACCAAGACTCCTGTCAAATAAATAAAGATTGAAGATGCAAGAAGGAAGAAGAAAAATAGAAATGGGAGAATAAAGATAAACAAAAGCAATGATATGGCTTATATTGCAGATGCTCCTGGAAAGAAGTGTGAAAAATATGGCTCTGCAAATCATCTAACTCACCTTTGTAAAAAGGTTGTTAGTAAGCCAACTGAAGGAGTTTGTAAATACAATGAAGAAGATTTAAATGATCCCTACTCATTCTGTGATAAGTTTGACTGCATCCCTTACAACTTGAAAGTGATGAAGAGTTGCCACAAACTGAGAGTAGACCTTAAAGAAACAAAAATTGAGTCTACATCAAAAAGGGAAAATGCACAACAATCATTGAACTCTATTTTATCTGAAACAACTCACTCTACTTCTGCTAAATCAGTTAACAAGAAGAAAGTACCCAACACTGCTTGGGTCACTAAACATACCTGAATCTCATTGTGTACAGGGCAAAGTGAAGAAAGTCATATGGATCATTGACAGTGGATGTTCCAGACATATGACAGGTGATAAGGCCCTGCTATTACAGTTTGAGGAGAAAGCTAGCCCATTGGTGACCTTTGAAGATAACAACAAAGGATTCACAATGGGATATAGAAAGATTGTTTCTGAAAATGTTGTCATTGATGATGTAGCACTAGTAGTTGGTCTTGAAGTGAATCTTCTTAGTGTTAGCCAATTTGCAGACAGAGGCTTTGAGGTTTTATTTAACAAAGAAGAATGCACTTTTATCAGCAAGAGAACTGGTGAAGTTGCTCTGAAAGGAGCAAGGAAAGGAAGCTTGTTTGTTGCAGACTTGGACTCAACAAATAAGGATGGTATTTGCTGCTTCTACACCAAGGCATCAGAAGAATAAAGCAAGCTATGACATAAGAAGCTGTCTCACTTGAATTTCAAGGCAATTAACACCTTAGTCAAAAAGGAGTTAGTAAGAGACATGTCCAAACTAGAATTTTCTCAAGTTGAATTTTGTGAAGCTTGTCGGAAAGGAAAAATGAAAAGATCTAGTCACAAGTCAAAAACAGTGAATTTCATAAGTGCACCCTTTCAACTTATTCACATGGACTTATTTGGGCCAGTGAATGTCTTATCAATTTCAGGGAACAAATATGCACTTATGATGGTGGATGATTTCTCAAGATACACTTGGTAGAGTTCATGTACTCTAAAGATGAAACTCCACACATCATAATTGAGCACATCAAGAAGATAGAAAAACAGGCTGAATATTACAATTGTGTGAAAAGATTGAGAAGTGATAATGGAACATAATTCAAAAATGCTACATTAAGTGAATTCTGCAATGGCAAAGGCATTGTTCAAGAATTCCCAACTGCCAGGACACCTCAACAAAACGGAGTAGTTGAGAGAAAGAACAGAACATTGGTTGAAGCTGCCACGACAATGCTACAAGGTGCCAAGTTGCCAACAAGTTTCTGGGAAGGGGCTGTTAACACTGCATGTTATACTCAGAATAGATATCTCATTAACAAGGCACATGGCAAGTCACCCTACTTAATCATCTCTAAGAGAAAGCCTACTATAAAGCATCTTCATGTGTTTGGAAGCAAGTGTTATATTTTGAAAGAACTCTGAATATGTGAGAAAATTTGACTCAATGGTTTTTGAAACAATTTTTCTGGGATATTCACAGGAAAGAACAACCTACAAAGTTTATGTGATTGATCAAAAGAAGATTATGGAGAGCACAAATGTGACCTTTGATGATAACAAATGTCCAGGCTTGAAATGCCTTGATGATAATGAAGCTGAAGCCTTGGCATTTGAAAACCTCAACATTTATAGTGACTCTGATGGAGAAGATGAAGTTGATGCACAACAGACATTAAATGAAGAGACTACTCAACAGGAAAATCATAAAAATGGAAACTCATCTCAAACACCTGAATTTGAGAGCACAAACTCAGGGGGAGAAAGAGAAGAAGGAACCATCAGTCATACCAACAATGAAGAAAATAATGAAGGCACAAGTCAACAAACTCATACAAGGAAGTGGGATAGGAGTCACACTAGAGATGCAATTATTGGTGATCCTACTGCTAGTGTGATGACTAGAAGTGCAACTGCTAATGAGTTCCTACATGCATGTTTTCTGTCTCAAGTAGTACCTAAGAAAATTGATGAAGCTCTTCTGGATCCTGACTGGATATCTGCCATGCAAGATGAACTGAATCAGTTTGAAAGAAGCAAAGTCTGGAAATTAGTTCCTGCACCAAAGAATAGAAGCATTATTGGAACAAAATGGGTGTTCAGGAATAAGATGGATGAAAATGGTATAGTTACCAGAAACAAAGCAAGGTTGGTTGTAACACCCCCAAATTCAAGGTCGGGAATTCGGGTCATTACGATCACTTAATATTGTCTAATAAATAATTAATCCTCTTTTCACATCATTACTCGACCTTTTAACCAAACTTACACACACACAGGTTATATGCTCAGAAACATTACTAAGTTAACGTTAAAGTATTTAAGTTATTACAGACCAAAGGAAATTATCTTAAAAGAATGAATGTCGAGAACAGCTCTACATGAGACTGGCTCGGGTCACAAATAGTATTGGTTCAAGTACTCAAAAGGAAACTATCTCTATTCATCTACCTGAGGTGGCTGGCGGACGAACAGTCTACGGTACTCACGGGCGTCCCTTACCCGTTTGCGGATAGTCATCCTGGTTCGGGCCATGCTGGTAATCTGTTGTGCTATGATATTTATAAAAGCAAGAGTGAGCACTAATGCTCAGCAAAATATAGATATCCATTATCTAAATATAATCATTTAGGGAAAAACAACCATTAGGCATTGTATATCCAAGGTTTCTAAAAGTTTATATGCTTGTCAATTTTATTAAAAACTCAACTTTAAATGTATCAGCTTAATCGTCTTATACTCGTACTCATTTTATCTCAAAATCTCAATATGATGCTTGAACCAAGATTCGCATATGGATGTGATATATGTACATCAACATCCTTATTTAAAACTCAGCCTTATCGGCCTTCTGTTGTAGGTTTCACAACAATTTATCCAAAGTGGAGGAAGGGACTATACTGGAATAAATCACGTACCGGTGATCAGCCGAATACGAAATTTTCTCTACTAGTAGAAGGAATACAAACCTAGCCACCTTTGGGCTTATCAAGACATTACACGATGGTTGCCCATTTCCGTGCAAGTCCGAAAGTCAATGGTCACAGAGACCATATAACTGTATATTGCGCCACTCCGCGCTTGGTCACTACCCGATACCTTTCCGTGCCGGGTAGGCCACATTCCAGTCCCAAAACAATTATATCATTTACATAAAATCCTTTATCGAAGGAATAGATCGTTCTTAGTTGATCTTTAAATAAGGTAATTTATCCGTCACTTTTATTACAATTGATCATTGGGAGTTGTCGGAGTTTTGAATTTAAAATCGTTTTCGACCCTTAACTGTAGTAGAGTTTTACATATATTGTTCACTTGTTTTTCATTAGGCGAGGAAGCAAAACCTTCATGCTTCTAGACTAAGTTCCCTAAGGTTTTGATAAGTTTCAGATGATTGATCTCTTCCGATAAATTTTGAATAATTTAGAAAGTATCCTTGGGAACTATGTCTATTTTTAAATGAATTTTAGAGGTACGTAATATTAAATATTTACGGTCTTATAATATTTTTAAGAAGGGTCCAATGAATTGATAAAACCTTAAGTAGAAAATGTTTCTCAATAAGGTTCAATGAATTGATAAAAATCTTAATTAAATGCTTAAGACGGGATTCGATATCTCATAATTATCCTTCGAATGGTTACATACGTTTTAGATAGAGTGAATTGATTTAAAAACTTTTCAATATCTCTTTAAGTATTTTTCGGATATTTTAGTAACTCTTTAGGTATTACTTATAAATAAATAATCAAGTATGATATCCCTTGAGTGAATATTCGATTACCTCTTTTAGTTATAAACCAAATCTCGATTGTTAGCTTAATATGTATGTTACGCGAAAGTACTTTGTTTATTGAAATCAAAATTTTCCGCATTCGGCTCGTTACGGGATTAAATCGATTTAAAAATATCTCCAACTCCCACTATCTTGTATTATATTAAAATTACGTTTCAATTTCTCATACTCGTATAAAACGAAGTTCGTCTTCGTAAATAATCGTGTATTGATATCACAGACAAGCATATATTTTCGAATTGTAAATCATGGCATCAATATCACAACAGTATATATAGCATGGATAATTTGTGTTAGGGTTTCGTAAACTTGCCTCGAGTGCTAGGAGTGGTATGGTCTCGGGGCTTTTGTTGGCGATCTAAAATCAATAACCAACGATCTTAGTTAGTACGCGATTATCGATTCGCTTTACTAAAACATTTTTATAAAATCAAAAAATTAATATTTTCTTAAAATTCTTTTTTGACAGTCTTCCTTGCTGTATTATTTAATTATCATGATTTTTCCAAATTTTTGAAATCATTTTTAGCCTTTCAAAATTATCAAGCAAGTGGCCTATGCGCAGTTGGCTTTTCGTATGAACGCTCTACACTAAAACGGTCATAACTTCTAAACCGTAAATCCCCTCGCGACGATCCACACATGTACAGAAAATAAAAATCAAGATCTACCCAGTCATGGCTAGTGACTTACAAATTTAAAATATTTGTAACACCCCCAAATCCGGGGTCGGGGATTCGGGTTGTCACGAGTTCCATTTTCCTTATCAATAATTAATCTTAATAGTCAACTGACTACTGAGTACTATGACCCCACAATATACAGACACACACCACAAGTTATAGTCTCAGAGATGAATACCAAAAATAACACAAGTCATTTTGTTCCACAATTATAAGTCATTACACCTCAAAAGGGTTTCTGAATAAATTTACATATTATTTGCCATTATTATAATTCATAAATATACATAAGTCTGGTACAACAAAAGTTGAAAGCCTAGCCTATTGGTAGTTCCTACCTCAGCTACAACGGCATCAACGCCTATAGGAAACTGCGGGACGTTTCCTATCCGCTCCCGAATTGGGAGCTTGGTCCTGTTCATCATGTCTATCTGTTGTTGTGTGATGAAGAAGAAAGCAAGGGTGAGCAACAAGCCCACCGAAATAATGTGTATAATAATTAACAATATATGAGCATTCTCATAGTACTCATGAAAGTCTTGGTCAAGAAGAAATGAACCAAGTTTGATATCTTAACACGACGAAGTCACAAAATATTCAGTATATATATACATATATACTTCTCAAATCTTTGAAATCCTCTGACATGTATAATATACATAGAGTTCCAGTTTATAACTGTATAAAATATCGTTGCAAGGTGATCTCATATATCTAACCTTGTCTCAACCTTTTTTCTGAAAATCTTTGACATGCATAAGATAATCATTTACTAGATATACGTTTAAAAGATGAAGTTACAAGATACTCCAATATACTTATATCTTTTCTGAATACTACTTGAACTACCACCGTTCAAGTTATAATTAGTTTCAAAAGTTCATAACACTGATGAGACTACAAGATAAGACTTGAATAGATTCAATCTTTGAAATATCATTTGAAAGAAATGAAGTTACGAGATACTTCATTAAGTCCCGATATATATATACACCTATATATATACATTTCATACACTCCTTGAAAACCTCTGTTATGAAAATTATAAACAGAGTTGCAATATCCAATGAATTTGGAAAGGAGAAAACCTTGGCATAAACCTGATATCTTGCTGATCAGGCAAAGATACCAATAAGTAACCTTTTCTACTAGTAGATGGACAAATTCCCCACTGGTCATCACCCTGGTCGGAATAGGACCTTATGTTGGACTGCCACTCAGCCACTTACGCATTTGATGGACTCCCACTGAGCCACTTATACTTTCATGGACGCCCACTGAGCCCATGTTGCTTATGCCGACTCAATAGATGGACTTACTTCCCGAACGTTGGGTAAGTAATCAATTCATTTATCAAAGAGGCAACCTCGTTGCGAATATAAAAACACCACAGAGCCGGATCCCTCAGGTTTTGAGCGAGTATTTAAATCCCCTTTGAAAGGAAGATCTTAAATATAAAAATGAGTTTTGGGATCCGCTCTAACTTTTAAAATCATTTTGAAGACTCGAAAACATTTTTAAGAATGTTTGGAGTGATGCTGATTTAATAAAATAAATCAGTCCCAATATATTAGAAAATATATGAATATTATTATTTAAATAATATTCCCATAAAGAATAATCTTTATAAAAATGATTGAAGTAGAAGTTTTAAAACTTATACTTGAAATGAATATTAAATAACCAAAGATATATTTATACGAAAGTACTATCTTTATTTGAATAATCAAAAGTGAGTTTGATTATCGACACATTATTCTTTAATAAAATAAAGAATAATAATTAGTAAATAATCAGAGTCATAAGTCCTCGAATGAATATTCAATAATAATATTCATTAAATAAAATAAAAGGAGTCATATGTCCTCGAATGAATATTCAAAATAATATTCATCAATAAAATAAACGGAGTCATATGTCCTCGAATGAATATTCAAAATAATATTCATTAATTAAAATAAACAGAGTCATAAGCCCTCGAATGAATATTCAAAATAATATTCATTAATAAAATAAAGTTACCGAATAAACCTTATTCGATTCAAAGTTTTGAAAACTATATCTATATATATATATAAATATATATAATATACTCGGGAATATCGACTCCCGGTTTTAGAAAATGTTCACCTTTGGGTCCCATATATTAAGGGTATACGCAACTACTGCTTATCTCTAACATAGGTATTATGCAACTTATATGCAATTGAATCAACAATATATATCAAGATTACAAAACAGACATGCATATATACCATATCACATGCTCCAATATATCGCAAGATTTGCTAATTAACCACCATGCATCTATCACAAGATAATGCATATACATATGTATACATCACAACAACAGTATAACGAGTAGAAAACTTGCCTGAGTGTTCCCGGATAGACTTAAGCTTAGAGTGGGTCCGATAACCTATGAACAATAACATAAGTCGGAATTAAACCCCGGTCGCTTAAGAAACTAGACCTTAACCAATTAGACCCCTAACGTTCGCTTTCGCGCTTAACGATTCACTTAAGTCGCTCGAGTACCCTCGGCTCCACCATTTTTAATAAATTAACCATTAAGAGTTTTAAGGCGATTCCTTCACGAGTACCTTACCAACTGCCTAATCCACTTTAAAAAAATGTTTCATACTCCAATTAGTCATTTAAGGTCTTTAACCAATGATTTAAAGTAAGGCGAGGGGTAATGGTTCGTTCGCGAAATGCCGTTACTTAAAACGGTCATTTCTCCTAAACCGTACATCGGATTCAAATGAACCACATATCAAAACGAAGCTCGTAACATGAACTGTCTAATCATGGCATTGGTCAAAACCTAACAGTGAGTTCTCTGGTTCTGATGTTATGAACAAAAACAGTCTAGGATAATCGGACATTACGACGACTATGTTTACGCGATTACCAAATTTGTACAACCCCAAATCAATCCACAATCAACCCACAATCAACATTACAACCCAAAATCCCTCCAAACCTCACCACATCAGTCCATTACTTCATGTTTTAACCAACTCATTCAATCACAACAAAAGCTACTAACCATATTAAGGTTCATTAACTAATAACCAAGATTCAACCATCAAAATCTCTACAAACTCAACCAAACTTTAAACAAACAAGCATCATGCTTCACATATACTATATCAATCATAACCATTCCTAAATACTCAAAACTAAATCTAGGGTTTGGATTTTATACCTTCTTGAAGCTTCTTAACACAACACAAGAGCTTTGAATGCCTAAAGAACCTTGATCCTTGCTTGTATCACCTTAAACTTTCATAAAAATTCAAGAAAACTAAAGTTATTTTTTTGAAAGTTACTATTCACCATCTTCTTCCTTGAATTATTGGAAGAGATTGTGAAGGAATTTGGAGCTTAAACTCCTAGGATAGCCATAACTAATCATAAGGAACCTTGGATAATTACCTTGCAGTTTAACAATGGTTGGATCTTGGATTTTGAAATTTTTCTCTTTGAAAAAGAAGAAAAGCCGAGAGCTTTGTTGCTTGAAATGAAGTCAAGATGTGTTTTTGTGTTTGTGATTTGTTTTGCTTGGTTGTTTTGCTTGGTTGTTTTGCTTTTGTTTTGTTTAATTATCATTTAACCATGTAAAATTGTGTGGCTTAAAATCAACCACCCTTCCTTCCCTTTTTGTCATGCTTAGGTCATCAATCCTAAGTCATCTTCCCATGCTTGTCCTCTTCTTATTGGTTTGATGACATCATCCTCACTAACCTCTTGGATTAGCTTCTAATTACTTGGCTAATGACCGCTGATTTGTTATACGGTTCGCTTAACTTTTGTTTTTGTTTATCGTTTGAGGGATCATACCCGGGATCTTATTACTTGGGTTTCCTTAACCTTTCTCAATACATTATTTTCCTTTTATGATCCTCTCTTATAATCCTTGAATTTAAATCCTTTTTATCCTGTTACCTTATACTCAATTCCTTCGGTATCTGGTGGATTTTCGGGAAAAATCAAAGTGTTCGAATTTGGATTCTGACGATCTTTACATACACTTATATACCACATAGAGTACTAATATTATCCCAGAGGATCAATAAAAGAACCCCTACATAGTGTGGCATGAAAAGTTTTCTTATTCAGCATAATCAGTAAAACACTATTCATAAGGGTTTCAAAAATTCCAAAAATTGGGGTTATTACAATATTTACATGGCCGAATACACTACAGAAGGCAGACCAAGTGCAATAGGCTCCACATTCCATTTCTACTACTTGTTCTTGACACAATCACTACTTATGACCAACACAACACTTCTTACTTCTCAAGATCCACCCACATACACCTTATATACTTTATCTATCATCACATACAAGCATCACAACTCAAAAACTCAAGTACTTAGCAAGAATATGAGCAAAACAACCTTACACATACACAAACTCTTGGATCTTGACACTACATCATAAATAACTCTTAAACTCACCCTTAAAACTTTAAAGAGTTGGAAGTTATACCTTCTTGAGCACTAGGAGGGTTAGTACTAAGGTGATTTGGGATTGGTTTGCTTGAAAAACACCTAGAAGGGCTAGATCCTTAAGAAACAAAACCAAGAAACCAAGTTAGTAAAAACAGTCCCTAAAGTTCTTAAACTTTAAGAATTTGTTTCTCACAAACCATTAAAAATTTGGTCCTTAAATCATAGACATACCTTTACTAGGATGTAAGCAAGCTTTGTGAATTTTTATAGAATTTCTAATAAAGGTAAGGATGGAGAAGTGAAGTGAGGAAGAGAGTTCTCTTCCCTTTTCTGCACAACAGGCCGAGAGCAACAAAAGAATGGGGGGGGTGTAATAACCCCAATTTTTGGGAAATTTTTGAAACCCTTATGAATAGTGTTTTTGCTGAATGAGAAAACTTTTCATGCCACACTATGTAGGGGTTCTGATATGGATATTCTGAGATTTTATTAGTACTTTATATGGGATATAAGTGTATGTAAAGATCGTCAGAATCCAAATCCGAACACTTTGATTTTTCCCGGAAATACACTAGATACGGAAAGATTTGAGAAAAAGGTAACAGGATAAAAAGGATTTAAATTAAAGGATTATAGGAGAGGATCATAAAAGGAATATAATATATTGAGAAAGGTTAAGGGAACCTAAGTAATAAGATCCCGGGTATGATCCTTCAAACGATAAATGAAAACGAAAGTTAAGCGAACCGTATAACAGATCAGCGGTCATTAGGCAAACAATTAGGAAGTTAATCAAAGGGATTAGAGAGGATGATGTCACCCAACCAATGAGAAGAGGACAAGGAGGGGAGGATGACATCATGAGGATGACACAAGCATGACATGGGAAGGAAGGAGATGTGGTGGCTTTTTAACCACACAAAATCAAGGGCAACTAGGTAATTTACTAAAACAAACACAAAAATAAACCAACCAAGCCAAGCAAATCATTTTTCATCAAAATCAAAAAGAAACCAAGGCATTGTTCTTCATGCTCTCGGCCAAAACAGAACCAGAACACTAAAACTGCTGTATCTCCTTCATTTCTCACTCAAATATTGTGTTCTATAGCTCATTGGAAAGGTATTGAGATGGCCTACAACTCTTGTTCACAAGTCTCGTCCAAATAATCATGGTAAGACCCTCATTTTTACAGTTCTTTAAATTGGACTTTTAGAAACTTCAAAGCCTAACTTTGTGTTCTTGATTTCTTTGGAAAGATCAAGCTTGTAGGAGGCTTCCTAAGGCTTCCTAGCAACTTAACACCTCCCAAGGAAGGTATAAACTTCAAACCCTAGCCTTTACTTTATTTGTTAGTAAGTTTAATGGTTGATGTTGTGAAATGAGAAGCATGGATTGTGATTATTAGTAGTTTGGTTTGATTTGGAAGTGTTTTTGGTAATTGAAGCTTGATTATAGTTCATAGGTCTTGATTGTGGTTGTTTGAGTTGAAAACCTTGGAAATTATGGACTGATGTGGTATGGTTTAGGTGAAGTTTTGTTTTATTGATGGTTATGAGTTGGTTGGTGGTTAATTGGAGTAGTTTAAACATTGGTAATCGCGTAAACATAGCCGTCGTAACGTCCGATTTTCTTTGGACTGTTTTTGTGCATAACATTAGGACCCGAGAACCCCCTGCTAGATTATGACCACTGCCATATTTAGATAGCTCATGTTACGAGCTTCGTTTTGATATGTAGTTCGTTCGATTCCGATGCACGGTTTAGGAGAAACGACCGTTTCAAGTAACGGCGTTTCGCGAACGAAACTTTTCCCCTCGCCTTACTTTGAAACATAGGTTAAAGACCAAAAAGGGTTAATTAATGCATGAAACATTTATGGTAAGTGTGTTAGGCAGTTGGTAAGACACTCGCGAAGGAATCGCCTTAAAACTCGTAAAGGTTAAATTATTAAAAATGGTGGAGCCGAGGGTACTCGAGTGACTTAAGAGAATCAGTAAGCGCAAAATGAGCGTTAGAGTCTGAGTTGGTTAGAGTATAGATTTACAAGTGACTTTGGTTTAATTCCAACTTACTTGTTATTTATAGGTTACCAGACTCGTCCCGAGCCATTCATAACCCCCAGTCGCTCAGGCAAGTTTTCTACCCGATATACTGTTGTTGTGATGTAAATATATGTTTATGCATTATCTTGTGATAGTGCATGATTGTTATTAGCAAATTTTGCGATATATTGGAGCATGCTGATATGGTATATATGCATGTCTGTTTCATAATCTGGTTATCTATCTGTTGATTGCAATGCTTATAGTTGCATAATACCTATGCTAGAAATAAGCAAGTAGTTGCGTATACCCTTAGTATAGGGGATAAAAGGTGAACATATTTCTAAACCGGGAGTCGATGTTCCCGAGTATATTATATATATATATATATTTATATATATATGGATATAGTTTTTAAAACTATGGATCGAATAAGGTTTATTCGATACCTTTATTTTACTTAATTGAATATTAATTTGAGTATTCATTCGAGGGCTTATGACTCAGTTTATTTTATTATTTGAATATTATTTGAATATTCATTCGAGGGCTTATGACTCAGTTTATATTATTATTGAATATTACTTGGATATTCATTAGAGGATTTATGACTCCTTTATTTTATGAATATTATTTATAGTATTCATTCGAGGTATTATGACTCCGCTTATTACTTAATAATATTCTTTATTGTATTAAAGAATAAGGTGTCGATAATCAAACTTACTTTTGATTATTCAAATAAAGATATTACTTTCGTATAAGTATATCTTTGATTATTTGCTATTCATTTCAAGTATAAGTTTTAATACTTCTACTTCAATTATTTTATAAAGATTATTCTTTATGGGAATATTATTTAAATAATAATATTCAGACATTTTCTAAATATTTTGGGGACTGATTTACTTCATTAAATCAGCTTCACTCCAAACATTCTTAAAAATGTTTTGCGAGTCTTCAAAATGATTTTTTAAAAGTTAGAGCGGATCCCAAAACTCATTTTTTTAAGATCCTCCTTTCGAAGGGGATTTAAATACTCGCTCAAAACCTGAGGGATCCGGCTCTGTGGTGTGTTTTATATTCGCAACAAGGTTGCTGTTTTGATAAATGAATTGATTACTTACCCAACACTCGGGAAGTAAAATTCTTGGAACAAGTTAATCCATTAACAGGCATCGCCTGGGAAATATCAGTGAGTTCTTCTTTCCAAATAGATACGACTTCTTGGTGGAGCCGTATCAACAAGTTTCTACTTGGGGAAAGTGGGGACAAGCTTTACGTTTCAGAGTCATGGATTTCATCTGAACTAGGAGTGGCGTAAGCGGCCGAGTAGCGCCGGCCCAGCCTTATTATATTGGCCCAAATGGCCTGGAAGTTCCGCTAAGGCGGTCCATTCCTTAGGAGTTCAGTGTTCGGTTGACAAGTAAATCCGACAGGTTCTCCTCTACATGTAGAAAATGGTGGGGTTGTACTACTACGACTGATCATCGTAAGTGGTCTTCCTGGCGCGGCAAACTCCCGTAATGAGTTCATCATCCAATTGGATAATTTCTGCAACACTACCCAGAGCACTTCGATAGAAAGGCTACGGTTGGGCGATTGTTGAGTGTTGGCAGGGTCAAGTTTTCAAAATGATGTTTACATCAAATGAAGTATCTCGTAACTTCATTTTATTTTGATAATATTTTAAAGATTTAATCTATTCAAATCTTGCCTTATAGTCTCATCTATGTGATGAACTTTTGAAGCTAATTATAACTTGAACGGTGGTAGTTCAAGTAGTATTTGGGAAAGATATAAGTATATTGGGGTATCTTGTAACTTCATCTTTTAAACTTATATCTAATTAATAATTGTCTTATGAATGACAAAGATTTTCAGAAAAACGTTGAAACAAGGTTAGATATATGAGATCACCTTGCAATGATATTTTTTTTATACATTTATACACTGGGACTTTGTGTATATTGTGCATGGAAGAGGACTTCCAATATTTTGAAAAGTATATATGTATATATATATATATATACTGAATATTTTGCGATTTCATCGCATTAAGATATCAACTTGGTTCATTTCTTTTGACCAAGACTTTCATGAGTACTATGAGAAGGCTCATATATTGTTAATCATTATACATATTATTTTGGTGGGCTTGCTGCTCACCCTTGCTTTCTTCTTTCATCACACAACATCAGATAGACAAGATGAACCGGACCAAGCTCCCGATTCGCAAGAGGTTAGGAGACGTTCCGCAGTTTTCTAGAAGCACTGATGCCGCCATAGCTGAGGTAGGAACTACCAATAGGCTAGGCTTTTAACTTTTGATGTATCAGATTATGTATATTTATGAATTGTAATAATGGCAAAGAAATGTAAATTTATTCAGAAACCTGTTTAAGGTGTATTGGCATATAATTGTGGAATAGAATGACTTGTGATTATTTTTGGATATTCATCTCTGAGACTATAACTTGTGGTGTGTGTGTTTATTGTGGGGTCACAGTACAGAGTAGTTGATTATTTATTAAGATTGGGTGTTGTTAAGGGAAATGGAACTCGTGACAACCCGGATCCCCGACCCCGGATTTGGGGGGTTTACAGAAATGGTATCAGAGCTAAGCGTTATAAACCTCAGAGATGATGGGACGTTAAGATAATAAATTCACTAAGATAATAAGAACTCTTGCCAAGTTCATAGTCGGACTACCTAACGTAGTACTGACAGTTAAAACCCTTATGGGAACCCTTATAAATGTAGCGATAGAAGCGTAGTTCGTTATCGTATATGGTAGCGGGACTCTGAACCCTGAAGTTGAGGAACATCAACGCGATGATGTTTTATTACTAATTGGAGATCAGATTGTGGATCCAATAGAGCGTCCTAACGCAGGACCGGATGATGTTGATATTGAGGATGTAGCAGTTGAGGATGTTGTCCTAGAAGGGATAGTTGCTGAGGAGGATCCCATGGAGGATCCTGACGAGATTGGATAAAGGACCACTGATGAATTGATGACCCTGGTTGTTGGTCGACTACCAGAGGTTCGTTCAAGTTTGTAAAGATAGTAGCCCCTTTAACGCGGCTTACTCGTAAGACTGAGAAGTTCGAATGGACAGAGAAATGCGAGAACAACTTTTAAGAACCGAAGCAAAGGTTGGTGACGTTCCCTATGTTGGCGTTGCCGGATGGAAAATGAGATTTTGTGATTTGTAAGTGACGCTTCGCATAAGGAATTAGGGTGCTTCTTATATAGCACAGCAAGATAATCGCGTCTGCGTCAAGACAATTAAGGGAATTTAAAATTCGATATCCCCACCCATGAGCTTGGGCTCGTGGCAATAGTTTTGCCCTAAAGATTTGAGGCACTACTTGTATGGAGAGAAGTGTGAGATTCACAAACCATAGGAGCTCTAGTACATTCTTACGTAGAAAGAGCTCAACATACGCCAGAGGAGGCGGTTAGAGCTAATCAAGAATTATGATTGGGAGATTCTTTATCATTCGGGGAAAGCCAATATGGTGGCTGATGCCCTTAGTAAAAAGGAGAGACTCAAGATGATAATGTCTTTTGGAGAGTTTATAAGAGATTTTGAGAAAATGGAAATAGTAGTGAAGGTAACCGGAGCCGGTACCGAAAAGCTGTTTGAGATAGCAATACAGCCCGAAGTATTGGAAAAGAACATATTGTGCCAGTAAAAGTGATGAATGAAGGCAGATAGCCAACAAATAGGTATGAGATTAATACCGAGAGAGATGATAAGGGAATAATGAGGTATTCCTATAGAATTTGGGTTCCAAAGGTTTAAGAGCTTAAAGATGAAATCTTAGATGAAAGCTAGTTTGAGGAATAAGAGTTAGAGTAAACCCTGAACGTGATAGTCAGGGAGGTTGCCACCAAGACAAAAGGAACCCATAACATGATGAAGTGGAAAATGAGGATTTAAATTATGTAAGATGACCCCAATTATGGGGAGTAGGAAGAAATATTTAGACTAAGGAAACAAAAGTCGAGTAAGGACAGGAGACCCGAGATGGTACCCCTATACGGCAATTCATGGACCTGTCTAAAGAGAACTTAGACTATTATCCCCAACCACCACCCTGAGGAGACAGTGCGGTGGGAAATTCTTTCATGACCTTTAAGTCGCTAAGCTCTCAGAGTTCCAAGGAACAAGCTGACCCAGTCGAGGCAAGAGCCTGGCTAAAGGAAATAGATGAATCATTTGAGATTCTAAATGATTGACGAACCACAAAAGACTGTTTTGTCACTTACCCTCCTAAGAGAGAGACCACCCGCTGGTGAAAGGCCAAGGAAGGCACGAAGCAAGAGATTATAATAAACTGATTTAAGTTCAGTCAATTGTTTTCAGGAAAGTACTTCCCAAGGTTATGGAGATAGTGTAAAAGCTTAAGAGCCAGAACAAAGGCAGACGAGTATGATGAATTATGAATCTAAGTTGTAAAAGTTATCAAGATTCATTCTGAAGACACGAATCCAGAATGACGGGATGTTTGAAATCAATGCTTATGTTGTGTTGGTTCATGAAATAACGATAAGAGAAAGGAATATAAAGGCAAGAGAGTTTGAGGAATGATAAGGGAGTTGGGTATGAGAAAACCCTAAAGACTCGTAGAAATAGAAATAGAAAAGTAGGTAATCGTCCGGATGAGAGTGATTCACCATGAGTTAAATTGATGGTTGAAGGTATAAGAGATACATATATTTTATCCCCTGTAAGTTGGGAAGATTCGAGGAAACCTTGAGATAATTCGAAGGATAAATAATGAGACGCGGATAGACTGAGGAGACAAGAAAGTAAGAAATTAAGAAAATTGGGTGAAGGAAGTGACCTTCAAGAAGGTAAAGTGTAAGACCGGTGGCATGATACCCAGAAAGGGAGACGCCAGATATGAAAGATATCCCAACATTGAGATGACTGTTGAGATAAACAACGAAAGTAAATAAGGAATTATTAAGAAGAAGTTCACGTTGAACATGACCAATATCTTCCAGAACATCCATGTTATCATTACCAAATCAAGAAAGAAAAGTGGATGACCATTGTTATCTTTTGGAGGCCATATGGATTGACCTCAATTTGAATAAGGATGCTATTATGAAGTTAGGTATAGACTATCGAGGTGGGAATGATTGAATAAGACACCCTTATCAGGGATATATGACTTGATTTATCCATGGAAGGATGCATGTACCTTTTAAAGGTGGAATTAAGGATAGAACATCGGTAACTTAAAATGAATCCTAGGGGAATGCATAAAGGTTGGAATTTCACCCTTAATAGGGACAGTATGAGTTTTGACAGTATGATTTGGAAAGGGTTAATGTAGCAATAACCTTTAAGAATCAGTGGAGAAATTTTTCAGAAGTATATAGACAATGGTTCTAGTAATAGTAAATGGTATTTTAATATGCCCTATATCTAGGGAATACAGGAGGAACGATTGAAGGATAACCTTAGAGGTTTTACAAGGAGAAAGGTAATATTCAAAATTTTCAAGAATAGAAATGTTGATAAAGGAAATATGACGTAATTATAATGTTGCCAACTGGGGCACGTGTTAAACCACGAGAAAGTATGGATCGAACCAGTAATGGTCGAAATTATTCAGGGCAATTAGGACTTATGATAAAAGATGTTCTAATTATGATTGAGAGTCAGTCATGACAGTGATTAACCTCTAAAGACTGAGGCAATAACTTATGAAAAAATGGTGATTTTTTTTTTACTCATCAGATTTTAAGGAAAGCATTTTCACATAAGCTGTGATTGAAATAAGGTAGAAAATTAATTTGGAGATGGTTAAAGTGACATTGACTGTAAGGAAATTTTACTATCAGGAAAGGCCAAAGAGGTGGCCGACACTTTAAAGGTAAGAGGATAATTATAGGCGCTTGTGCCAAAAGAATACAGTGATGATGGTTAAAACTGTGAAGGTTGTATTATGGTTTGGAAGATTGACATTCCTTCTGATGACTGTGCAATACCCAGCCGTAATAGTAGTTGGTAAAGGTTTAATTTGTGTAATCGCCATGAACGGGCTATCTATCTTAGAAGGTCCTATCTTGAGATAAGCCAGGACCATGTTTCAAAAAGGACCAAACAAACCTTTGAGTTAAGTCTTCTATTGAAGGCATATGATTAAGAATGGTATTAACCTGCTATCGTTGCTTTGATTGAAACTCTTCTGCAATTTTATCTGCTTCATGTCATGTATGTATGTCAGGATCAGGAGTGTTCTTCATGAATCAGAAATGGTGATTATGTTACCTCCCTAGAAGGATTTGATACGACATGTATGGACTCCGTATGGTTAGCTATTAAGATTTCATGGAAAGTGAATGATGACAGGTGGTCAGTGGTGGACCATAGTAAGGCAGCAATGATTCTGCGAGTAACGAGCTGATTACAACCGTGAGAGTTGTATTGGAATGGATGTTGAGATTGAGTACCACTAAACGGGTCGTGGTAGTGTATAAGTTATCATTGATAGACTAATTAAGTAGAGTATCTACCTATTGAATATTTATTCCCTCTTATGAAAAGAGAGTCGTATTACTATATGAGGAAGGTTGCGGTGCAAACATAGAACTCTAGTAACGGTGATGTCTAAAATGAGATCCCAGGTTCGATTTTCGAAATCGAGGGAGTTTCAAAAGTGATTGTATATAAGCTCGAGGAAGAGCATGGGTCCATAGAATGATGGACGGAATAGAAATATTTAGGCATGGGAAATACGATGCTATAATACTTGATGCTGATATAAATACGTATATGTTTTGTTCTCCTATGACAAACCTCTATAGTTCAGAGGTAGGTTCCAAGCCAGATATTTTGTGGCAGTATATTTTTTTTATATATACAATTCTCTTCAGTTCGTTCTTTTCTCTTCTTTTCATTTCATGTAAGTTGAGAAGAACAACCCTTCCAGAAGGGGAGGTATTGCCGAATGACTGTCTATCTGTGTGATAGAAGCCTAGTAGGATACCAACTATTGTTTAATTGCTTGTCAAGTACTAAAGGCTGGCCACCTTCTGTACTAACTATGCGAGATAACAAGTGTTCATGATCATAGTGATCTCTCAATAAATTATTTTACTTCTATATGAAGGATTAAGCTTTCGAAAATAGAAACAGCTGAAAAAGGAGTAGTAAAGTTATGGTGGTATTCAGAATGGAAACACATTCGTAATACTAAGGTTGACGTGGTTATTAAAAGGTTATAGAACGCTAACGAGCAAAAGTATAACCAGTATAATATTAGGAACGGAAGGTAGTAGCGATTACGAACTCGAAAAGAATGGGTATTGAGAAGCAAAAGCTCTAATGCTAAACGCTATAATGAGAGTCTGTGCAATAGACTTGAAAAAATTTGGAATGATCACTTAACGCGGATTTAGTTATATCACGACAATAGATCATATGTCATTATCGAGGTGTCACCTTATGAGATCCTTGAGGGAAGATAATGTCGATCTCCCTTATGTTAGGATGAAGTTGTAGAGCGCAAGATGCTCGGACCCGCAGTAGTCCAAAGGACCAGGGATATAATAGATCTAATCAGAGGACGGCTGGTAGTAACCCAAGATGGACATAAGAGGTATGCTGATTTGACTCAAAAAGGACAAAGAGTATGAAATAGGGGGCCTAGTAATGTTATAGGTATCCCCTTGGAAACCCTTGAAAAAGGATTGATGAGGTTCGGAAAGAAAGGAAAGCTAAGTCTACAATTTGTTGGACCCTTGGATATATTAAGACGTTTGGGAAGTTAGCATATGAGCTAGCCCTACCCCCGAACCTGTAGCAAGTTCATAACGTGTTCCACGTATCAATGTTAAGGAAGTGTAATTCAGATGCCAGACAAATAGGGGCATATGAGCGCATAGACATGTAACCAGACGTAACCTATATGGAGCAACCAGGAAGGGTATAGAGTAAAAAGGAACGAGTGCTTAGGAGAAGAGTTATCAAACTAGTAAGAGTTTGATGGTAGAACCACAATGTGAGAAAATTTACTCGAGAGTTAGAAAGTGCAATGCTAAGAGAGTATCCCTATTCATTTTCTATCTGATTCCGGGACGGAATCCTTTTAAGGAGGGGAGACTGTAATAACCCCAATTTTTGGGAAATTTTTGAAACCCTTATGAATAGTGTTTTTGCTGAATGAGAAAACTTTTCATGCCACACTATGTAGGGGTTCTGATATGGATATTCTGAGATTTTATTAGTACTTTATATGGGATATAAGTGTATGTAAAGATCGTCAGAATCCAAATCCGAACACTTTGATTTTTCCCGGAAATACACTAGATACGGAAAGATTTGAGAAAAAGGTAACAGGATAAAAAGGATTTAAATTAAAGGATTATAGGAGAGGATCATAAAAGGAATATAATATATTGAGAAAGGTTAAGGGAACCTAAGTAATAAGATCCCGGGTATGATCCTTCAAACGATAAATGAAAACGAAAGTTAAGCGAACCGTATAACAGATCAGCGGTCATTAGGCAAACAATTAGGAAGTTAATCAAAGGGATTAGAGAGGATGATGTCACCCAACCAATGAGAAGAGGACAAGGAGGGGAGGATGACATCATGAGGATGACACAAGCATGACATGGGAAGGAAGGAGATGTGGTGGCTTTTTAACCACACAAAATCAAGGGCAACTAGGTAATTTACTAAAACAAACACAAAAATAAACCAACCAAGCCAAGCAAATCATTTTTCATCAAAATCAAAAAGAAACCAAGGCATTGTTCTTCATGCTCTCGGCCAAAACAGAACCAGAACACTAAAACTGCTGTATCTCCTTCATTTCTCACTCAAATATTGTGTTCTATAGCTCATTGGAAAGGTATTGAGATGGCCTACAACTCTTGTTCACAAGTCTCGTCCAAATAATCATGGTAAGACCCTCATTTTTACAGTTCTTTAAATTGGACTTTTAGAAACTTCAAAGCCTAACTTTGTGTTCTTGATTTCTTTGGAAAGATCAAGCTTGTAGGAGGCTTCCTAAGGCTTCCTAGCAACTTAACACCTCCCAAGGAAGGTATAAACTTCAAACCCTAGCCTTTACTTTATTTGTTAGTAAGTTTAATGGTTGATGTTGTGAAATGAGAAGCATGGATTGTGATTATTAGTAGTTTGGTTTGATTTGGAAGTGTTTTTGGTAATTGAAGCTTGATTATAGTTCATAGGTCTTGATTGTGGTTGTTTGAGTTGAAAACCTTGGAAATTATGGACTGATGTGGTATGGTTTAGGTGAAGTTTTGTTTTATTGATGGTTATGAGTTGGTTGGTGGTTAATTGGAGTAGTTTAAACATTGGTAATCGCGTAAACATAGCCGTCGTAACGTCCGATTTTCTTTGGACTGTTTTTGTGCATAACATTAGGACCCGAGAACCCCCTGCTAGATTATGACCACTGCCATATTTAGATAGCTCATGTTACGAGCTTCGTTTTGATATGTAGTTCGTTCGATTCCGATGCACGGTTTAGGAGAAACGACCGTTTCAAGTAACGGCGTTTCGCGAACGAAACTTTTCCCCTCGCCTTACTTTGAAACATAGGTTAAAGACCAAAAAGGGTTAATTAATGCATGAAACATTTATGGTAAGTGTGTTAGGCAGTTGGTAAGACACTCGCGAAGGAATCGCCTTAAAACTCGTAAAGGTTAAATTATTAAAAATGGTGGAGCCGAGGGTACTCGAGTGACTTAAGAGAATCAGTAAGCGCAAAATGAGCGTTAGAGTCTGAGTTGGTTAGAGTATAGATTTACAAGTGACTTTGGTTTAATTCCAACTTACTTGTTATTTATAGGTTACCAGACTCGTCCCGAGCCATTCATAACCCCCAGTCGCTCAGGCAAGTTTTCTACCCGATATACTGTTGTTGTGATGTAAATATATGTATATGCATTATCTTGTGATAGTGCATGATTGTTATTAGCAAATTTTGCGATATATTGGAGCATGCTGATATGGTATATATGCATGTCTGTTTCATAATCTGGTTATCTATCTGTTGATTGCAATGCTTATAGTTGCATAATACCTATGCTAGAAATAAGCAAGTAGTTGCGTATACCCTTAGTATAGGGGATAAAAGGTGAACATATTTCTAAACCGGGAGTCGATGTTCCCGAGTATATTATATATATATATATATATTTATATATATATGGATATAGTTTTTAAAACTATGGATCGAATAAGGTTTATTCGATACCTTTATTTTACTTAATTGAATATTAATTTGAGTATTCATTCGAGGGCTTATGACTCAGTTTATTTTATTATTTGAATATTATTTGAATATTCATTCGAGGGCTTATGACTCAGTTTATATTATTATTGAATATTACTTGGATATTCATTAGAGGATTTATGACTCCTTTATTTTATGAATATTATTTATAGTATTCATTCGAGGTATTATGACTCCGCTTATTACTTAATAATATTCTTTATTGTATTAAAGAATAAGGTGTCGATAATCAAACTTACTTTTGATTATTCAAATAAAGATATTACTTTCGTATAAGTATATCTTTGATTATTTGCTATTCATTTCAAGTATAAGTTTTAATACTTCTACTTCAATTATTTTATAAAGATTATTCTTTATGGGAATATTATTTAAATAATAATATTCAGACATTTTCTAAATATTTTGGGGACTGATTTACTTCATTAAATCAGCTTCACTCCAAACATTCTTAAAAATGTTTTGCGAGTCTTCAAAATGATTTTTTAAAAGTTAGAGCGGATCCCAAAACTCATTTTTTTAAGATCCTCCTTTCGAAGGGGATTTAAATACTCGCTCAAAACCTGAGGGATCCGGCTCTGTGGTGTGTTTTATATTCGCAACAAGGTTGCTGTTTTGATAAATGAATTGATTACTTACCCAACACTCGGGAAGTAAAATTCTTGGAACAAGTTAATCCATTAACAGGCATCGCCTGGGAAATATCAGTGAGTTCTTCTTTCCAAATAGATACGACTTCTTGGTGGAGCCGTATCAACAAGTTTCTACTTGGGGAAAGTGGGGACAAGCTTTACGTTTCAGAGTCATGGATTTCATCTGAACTAGGAGTGGCGTAAGCGGCCGAGTAGCGCCGGCCCAGCCTTATTATATTGGCCCAAATGGCCTGGAAGTTCCGCTAAGGCGGTCCATTCCTTAGGAGTTCAGTGTTCGGTTGACAAGTAAATCCGACAGGTTCTCCTCTACATGTAGAAAATGGTGGGGTTGTACTACTACGACTGATCATCGTAAGTGGTCTTCCTGGCGCGGCAAACTCCCGTAATGAGTTCATCATCCAATTGGATAATTTCTGCAACACTACCCAGAGCACTTCGATAGAAAGGCTACGGTTGGGCGATTGTTGAGTGTTGGCAGGGTCAAGTTTTCAAAATGATGTTTACATCAAATGAAGTATCTCGTAACTTCATTTTATTTTGATAATATTTTAAAGATTTAATCTATTCAAATCTTGCCTTATAGTCTCATCTATGTGATGAACTTTTGAAGCTAATTATAACTTGAACGGTGGTAGTTCAAGTAGTATTTGGGAAAGATATAAGTATATTGGGGTATCTTGTAACTTCATCTTTTAAACTTATATCTAATTAATAATTGTCTTATGAATGACAAAGATTTTCAGAAAAACGTTGAAACAAGGTTAGATATATGAGATCACCTTGCAATGATATTTTTTTTATACATTTATACACTGGGACTTTGTGTATATTGTGCATGGAAGAGGACTTCCAATATTTTGAAAAGTATATATGTATATATATATATATATACTGAATATTTTGCGATTTCATCGCATTAAGATATCAACTTGGTTCATTTCTTTTGACCAAGACTTTCATGAATACTATGAGAAGGCTCATATATTGTTAATCATTATACATATTATTTTGGTGGGCTTGCTGCTCACCCTTGCTTTCTTCTTTCATCACACAACATCAGATAGACAAGATGAACCGGACCAAGCTCCCGATTCGCAAGAGGTTAGGAGACGTTCCGCAGTTTTCTAGAAGCACTGATGCCGCCATAGCTGAGGTAGGAACTACCAATAGGCTAGGCTTTTAACTTTTGATGTATCAGATTATGTATATTTATGAATTGTAATAATGGCAAAGAAATGTAAATTTATTCAGAAACCTGTTTAAGGTGTATTGGCATATAATTGTGGAATAGAATGACTTGTGATTATTTTTGGATATTCATCTCTGAGACTATAACTTGTGGTGTGTGTGTTTATTGTGGGGTCACAGTACAGAGTAGTTGATTATTTATTAAGATTGGGTGTTGTTAAGGGAAATGGAACTCGTGACAACCCGGATCCCCGACCCCGGATTTGGGGGTGTTACAGGGGGGTTTGCTTGATTTTTGTTAAAGTGGTGGAGTGTGTAAAATGAGTTTGATAGTGTGTATATATGGGCATAATAATCAGCAAAGAATTAGCTTAGTTGACAATTTTTGATGAGTAGAAATGGGGAGGTATGGCCTTGTACCTTCTTTGTCTCCCAATCACTATTCACTTACTATTCTACTAACTATTCTAGTTAGCTTCTAATTCCCTAGTTACATCTCCTAACTACTAGTTAACTTGGTTTTGCATGGCCAACTTGCATGGAATTAATTTCTCATTTGATTATTTAACGTACACGCGATTGTCGTTCCATTCCGATAGTTTAATCGTATAATATTTTGTTTCACAGTGAATTCTTTTTATCGCTTATAATCCTTTAACCAATTCTATTCCTTTCTCTTGATCATAGAAACACCTTGACATAATATTTATTTCACTTAGTATTCCCGGTTCTCCGCCATTCCTTACGGATACGAAAACACATAGTATAATCGCGAATCTTCGAATTCCGACGGCTTTTACATTCACTTATTTTCCTCGATAAACAAGAATATGATCTCGGATTTCCAAAATTCCACTATTCATATTTGTGACGAATGCCATACGTACTACATAATTAGTTCCAGTTACTATTAACTGAAGTTTTAAAATATTACAAAAATCAGGGTTCTTACAGTCTCCCCCTTAAAAGGATTCCGTCCCGGAATCAATCCACAAATAGATGGGGGTACTTTTCTTGCATGTGACTCTCTAATTCCCAAGTCGACTCCTCGATGTTATGATGCCTCCATAAGAGTCTGACTAGATTGACACTCTTGTTCCGGAGTACTTGCTCTTTTCGGTCAATGATTTCGACTGGCTGCTCAACATAAGACAGATCTGGTTGAAGGTCTACTTGCTCATGTTCCACTATATGTTTGGCATCCGCATTATACTTCCTCAGCATTGATACATGAAAAACATTATGGACCTGCTGAAGATTTGGAGGTAAAGCTAACTGGTATGCCACGGGTCCTATCCGTCTTAGAATCTCAAAAGGTCCAATATAACGGGGGCTCAGCTTCCCCTTCTTCCCAAATCTCATCAATCCTTTCCATGGTGACACTTTCAGAAATACCTGGTCACCCACTTCATACTCTCTGTCCTTCCATGCCAGATCGGCGTATTTACGCTGTCGGTCTTGGGCTGCTGCTATGCGTCCTCTGACTAATTGAACTATGTCACTTGTCCTTTGCACCAAATCGGGACCCAGTAACTTTCTCTCCCCAACTTCATCCCAATACAAGGGCGAATGGCACCTTCGGCCATACAACGCCTCGTATGAGGGCATTCCGATACTCGCATGATAACTGTTGTTGTAGGCAAACTCTATCAAAGACAGGTGTTCATCCCAAGAACCCTTAAAATCAATTACACACATTCTCAACATATCCTCCAATGTCTGGATGGTTCGCTCACTTTGTCCATCTATTTGCGGATGGTAAGCGATGCTCATATTTAGTTTGGTTCTTAGGCATTCCTGAAAGCTCCTCCAAAATCTGGAGTTGAATCGAGGATCTCGGTCATATACGATAGCTACTGGCACTCCATGCCTTACCATAATTTCCTTAATGTATAGCTCCGCTAATCTATCCACTGTGCAGGTTTCCTTGATTGGGAGAAAGTGCGCTGACTTGGTTAGTCGGTCTACAATTACCCATATTGCATCATGGTTAGTATTAGTTCGGGGTAATCCTACCACAAAATCCATAGCTATCTGCTCCCATTTCCACATCGGAATTTCTAAGGATTGCAAGAGTCCGCTTGGTCGCTGGTGTTCTGCCTTTACTCTCTGAAAGGTCATACACTTACTGACCCACTCCGCTACATCCTTCTTCATGTTAGGCCACCAGTAGTACTCCTTCAAATCTTGGTACATTTTAGTGCTTCCTGGGTGGACCGTATATCTAGAACTGTGTCCTTCTCGTAAAATTTCATCCTTTAATTCTTGGACGTTAGGGACCCATATCCTGTAGGCATGCCTCCTAATTCCTTTCTTGTCTGGGTCACACTTGGCCTCCTCTCCGCTTACCAATTCCTTGTTCTCCCTCAACACTATTTCTTGGCATCGCCTAATCTTTTCCAGTAGCTCCGGTTGCATAACCATCTCATACAAACCTTTGGTCCCTGGCTCAGCGACCTTGACCTCAATCTCTAACTTGTCAAATTCTCTGATCAAATCCTCTGACGTGGTGATCTTTTTCAATCTTTCCTTACGACTAAGGGCATCGGCCACCACATTGGCCTTCCCCGGGTGATACAGAATTTCGCAGTCGTAGTCCTTAATCAATTCTAACCACCTTCTCTGCCTCATGTTCAGCTCCTTCTGGGTGAAGATATATTTAAGACTTTTGTGGTCAGTATAAATCTCACACTTTTCTCCATATAGGTAATGTCTCAACATCTTAAGGGCAAACACTATGGCGGCTAATTCTAAGTCATGGGTGGGGTACCTCACTTCATATTCCTTTAATTACCTGGATGCATAGGCAATCACCTTACCGTGCTGCATCAGCATACATCCCAAACCCTTATGGGACGCATCACTATAAATCACAAAGTTCCCTTTATCATCTGGTAGGGCCAGCACTGGGGCCGATACCAACCTTTTCTTCAATTCTTGGAAACTCTCCTTACATTTCTCCGTCCAAATAAACTTTTCTGTTTTCCGAGTAAGTCTAGTCAACGGGCCTGCTATCTTGGCGAAATCCTTTACAGACCTTCGATAATACCCGGCCAGTCCAATAAAGCTTCTGACCTCGGTGGGCGTGGTTGGTTGTTCCCAATTAGCGACAGCTTCTATCTTTGCGGGGTCTACGAGAATTCCTTCCTTACTAATCACATGACCCAAAAACTAAACTTCTTTCAACCAAAATTCACACTTTGAGAATTTGGCATACAATTTTTCTTTCCGTAAGATTTCCAATACTATCCTGAGGTGTTCCGCATGTTCCTCCTCCGATCTAGAGTAAATTAGAATATCATCGATGAAGACTATCACGCATTCGTCCAGATACTTCTTAAAGACTCTGTTCATCAGATCCATGAAAGCCGCGGGCGTATTAGTCAAACCAAATGACATAACTAGGAACTCATAATGTCCGTACCTAGTGCGAAATGCAGTCTTAGGTATATCTTCCGGTTTGATCTTAAGTTGATGATAACCTGTCCAAAGGTCAAACTTGGAAAAACACGTTGCATCCTTTAGTTGCTCAAAGAGGTCATCTATTCTTGGATATGGGTACTTGTTCTTAATGGTCAACTTGTTCAACTCTTGATAATTGATGCACAGTCTCATGCTGCCGTCCTTCTTCTTCACAAATAATACGGGTGCACCCCACGGGGACATGCTTGGTCTAAACATTCCTTTATCCAATAGATCTTGCAGTTGATCAGCCAATTCTTTCATCTCGATGGGGGCCAAACGATACGAGGCCTTTGATACTGGTGCCGTGCCGGGAGCTAAATCAATGGCAAATTCTATCTCCCGATTCGGAGGTAGTCCGGGAAGATCCTTGGGAAATACATCCTCAAACTCGTTAACTACAGGTATGGTGTGGATCTCAGGGGTTTCTGGTTTGGTATCCACCACGTGAGCCAAGTAGGCCTCACATCCTTGCCTTAAAAATCTCTTGGTCTGCACCATAG
Source organism: Apium graveolens (assembly GCF_009905375.1). NCBI lineage: Eukaryota > Viridiplantae > Streptophyta > Magnoliopsida > Apiales > Apiaceae > Apium > Apium graveolens. The sequence goes on along the minus strand of NC_133656.1, from coordinate 124,569,109 downwards.
TTAGAAATTTCTTGGTTTGCCGTTGCCCCTTAATTATTATACTCTTACCACTAGGTGTTTTCAATTTTACTTTCTTCCCCTCACAATCAATCTGGGCATGGTTTCTAGATAACCAATCCATTCCTAATATCACATCAAACTCCCCTAGTCGAAAGGGAATTAAATCTACTGTGTATCTCACTCCACCTAATTCTAGGTTGCAGTTAGCATAAACTTGATTTACAGGGATAATCTCTTGATTAACTATTTCCACTTGCAAAGATTCTTTCAAAGGTTCCACTTTTAAGTTCAATTTTCAGCAAATTCCTTAGATACGAAAGACTTAGTAGCTCCAGAATCAAATAGCACATTAGCGGAATTGAAGTTTAGGAGGAGCGTACCTTCTATAACATTGGTGTTCCTCACGGCATCTGTCACAGTCATATTAAAGGTCCTGGCAGTCGGCACTCTGTTAGATGCAGCTACACTACCCCTTGAGCTAGCTGGGGCCGCCGCAGGGCAGTCCTTCCTCATGTGTCCTGTCTTTCCGCACTGGAAACACTTAGCCGCTTCCTGGTTACAAGTTGTGGCGTAGTGCCCCACCTTACCACATTTAAAGCATGTCACCGGTTTCTACATACATTGCCCAGAATGCTTCTTACCACAGCTCTTGCATTCTGGCAGAGGAGGTCGTGGTTGGCTATGATAAGATATTCTCGTCTGGTTCCCGCTCCGGGTCACACTCACGCCCCCTGATCCCCCGAATCATGTACTGCGGTTGGGTTGGGAGGCCGTCCCCCTGACAAACTTACTAGGGAAGCTTCCCCCTCCCACACTCCGGCTTCGACCATCAAACTTTTGCTTCTTAGTTTGCTTCATTTTCTGGCTCATTTCACTCCCTGCTTCAGCTATCGTGGCCTTCTGCACTAGGGTGGCATAGTCAATTATCTCCAGAATTGCCAACTTGTTCTGAATCCACTTTTTCAATCCCTGTTGAAATCTCTCAGCCTTTTGCTCTTCGGTGCCCACCAGCTGTGGCACAAACCTCGACAATTCTGTGAACTTAGCTTCATATTCTGCTACGCTCATATTTTCTTATTTCAGCTGTAGGAACTTTCGCTGCATCTGAACCTCCATAAACTTCAGGACATACTTTTTTAAAAATAACTCAGTGAATCTTTCCCAAGTAACAATCCCTTGGGGCTCCATATTTTTCTTGGCTTCCCACCAATAGTTAGCCTCACCCTTTAAGAGATAAGTGGCAAAATTAGTCTTGTGGGCTTCTTCAGTGCCAATTCGCTCAAAGGTCTTTTCTACCTCTTTTAGCCAAGCCCTGGCCTGAACTGGGTCAGTAACACCATGAAACTCTGGGGGCTTAACCGACTTGAAAGATTTAAATGCATTAGCCATGGCCTGCTGGGGTTGCTGGGGTGGTCGTTGCTGTTGCAGGTTTTGCCTCAGAAGTTCTACAAACTGCTCCATAGGGTTCACTGGCATTTCCATCCCATGAGTATCTTCACCCTCTGACTCCTCATAGTCCTCATCATCATACTCATTTCGTTCTTCGTTAATTCTTAATGGTGGGGTCTGTGCTCGATGCCCTTGTTCATTATTACTACCCTGGCCGCCAGATGCAGCCGGGCGAGTTCTTGTTACTATTCTCCTTGGCGGCATTTTCCTATTACATAAACTTATTTAGGTTATTTTCACTTGCCAATTCTCATGCTTCCTGATTTGTTATGACAGTATATAATTATGCAGGTATGAAAGAAGATTAAACCACAATCTAGAAATCGCAACTAAACAACACGATAATTATACATAATTTGGCCATACGTCGGGTCTAGGTACAACATACTGAATAATAAAAGTACAATCTGCCTTAATACAATAATCCTTAGTTGGTGGCACTATCAAAGACAACAACCCAAAACAACTATCACAAAACAACTAAGTACCACCGCTGAGGAACAACAACCAACTACTAACGGCGTCCACTAGCCTCGAGCAACATCACGAATCCGTCTCATAGCGCGGACCACAACCCTGATAACCTCGTGCCTACTCACCAAGTCGCGCTGTGGGGATAAGCGGTGAACCCTACCGATGGTCCTCTGCTCTATGCAGCGAATGGTCCTGCGCACGCGTCGGGCGCTGGGGTATCCTCGCCTGCCTCGGGCCTCTATCCTCATGTGCCGCTCGATGGAAAGCAGGTCCCTCAGCTCGGCAATACGGGCCTCAGCCGCTGTCAGATCAGTAGCATAGCGACCTACCACCCAGTCGTGAACTGCTAGGGATATGACTGGTAGGGGTGGTGGAAGTGGGGAATCTGCAGGAGTCGCTGCCACACCGTCAAGAATAGGGTCCATGCCGTCATCGGTCTCAGTCCGCGCGGGACTAACTGGTACTGGGGACGGGGTGGGTGTCCTTACCGGGGTGGCTGCCTCTAGCTCCGCCTCTAACTCCTCAGTCAGTGCAGTGAGTCTGGCCTGCAGAGCTATCATCCTATCCATCAAATCTGCTACTCCCGTCTCGCTCTCGAGCTCAGCGACTCGAGCCTGGGCTGCTGAGATCCGATCTAACAAACGCTCTATCGACCTCTAATGCACATCCACCCTCATCATCTCTGGAGATGGAACCTCTGTGCTGCCATATGGAATATCCTCAGGAGGGGCTATCTCAGCGTCTGGCTCAGTGGGGTCCTCCTCCGGGTCCTCCTCAGGGTCAGTCTCCGGGTACTCGAATACCTCTAAGCCCACAGTGGGGATAGGGTCTGCTACCTCGATCTCAGCTAAAAGGGCCTCATCATGCTCTCTCTCGTACGCCTCTACAGCCTCAGGGTCTAACACATCGGGTACCTACAAGTCATTTAACACACACATTACTATCCTTGGATACTTAAATCACCCCTAAGGGTTCTTAATGTCAGTGCTACCCTCGTAGCCCGACTACGAACTCTATATGAGTTCTAGTTCATTGATTCAGTTGATTCACCTAACGTTTCTGAGACTTATAACCTAGGGCTCTAATACCATTTCTGTAACACCCCCAAATTCAAGGTCGGGAATTCAGGTCATTACGATCACTTAATATTGTCTAATAAATAATTAATCCTCTTTTCACATCATTACTCTACCTTTTAACCAAACTGACACACACACAGGTTATATGCTCAGAAACATTACTAAGTTAACGTTAAAGTATTTAAGTTATTACAGACCAAAGGAAATTATCTCAAAAGAGTGAACGCCGAGAACAGCTCTACATGAGACCGGCTCGGGTCACAAATAGTCTTGGTTCAAGTACTCAAAAGGAAACTATCTCTATTCATCTACCTGAGGTGGCTGGCGGATGAACAGTCTACGGTACTCACAGGCATCCCCTACCCGTTTGCGGGCAGTCATCCTGGTTCGGGCCATGCTGCTAATCTGTTGTGATATGATATTTATAAAAACAAGAGTGAGCATTAATGCTCAGCAAGATATAGATATCCATTATCTAAATAAAATCATTTAGGGAAAAATAACCATTAGGCATTGTATATCCAAGGTTTCTAAAAGTTTATATGCTTGTCAATTTTATGAAAAACTCAACTTTAAATGTATCAGCTTAATCGGCTTATACTCGTACTCATTTTATCTCAAAATCTCAATATGATGCTTGAACCAAGATTAGCATATGGATGTGATATATGTACATCAACATCCTTATTTAAAACTCAGCCTTATCGGCCTTCTGTTGTAGGTTTCACAACAATTTATCCAAAGTGGAGGAAGGGACTATACTGGAATAAACCACGTACCGGTGATAAGCCGAATATGAAATTTTCTCTACTAGTAGAAGGAATAAAAACCTAGCCACCTTTGGGCTTATCAAGACATTACACGATGGTTGCCCATTTCCGTGCAAGTCCGAAAGTCAATGGTCACAGAGACCATATAACTGTATACTGCGCCACTCCGCGCTTGGTCACTACCCGATACCTCTCCGTGCCGGGTAGGCCACATTCCAGTCCCAAAATAATTATATCATTTACATAAAATCCTTTATCGAAGGAATAGATCGTTCTTAGTTGACCTTTAAATAAGGTAATTTATCCGTCACTTTTATTACAATTGATCATTGGGAGTTGTCGGAGTTTTGAATTTAAAATCGTTTTTGACCCTTAACCGTAGTAGAGTTTTACATAGATTGTTCACTTGTTTTTCATTGAGCGAGGAAGCAAAACCTTCATGATTCTAGACTAAGTCCCCTAAGGTTTTGATAAGTTTCAGATGATCGATCTCTTCCGAGAAATTTTGAATAATTTAGAAAGTATCCTTGGGAACTATGTCTATTTTTAAATGATTTTTAGAGGTACGTAATATTAAATATTTAAGGTCTCATAATATTTTTTAAGAAGGGTCCAATAAATTGATAAAACCTTAAGTACAAAATGTTTCTCAATAAGGTTCAATGAATTGATAAAATTTTTTAATTAAATGCTTAAGACGGGATTCGACATCTCATAATTATCCTTCGAATGGTTACATACATTTTAGATAAAGTGAATTGATTTAAAAACTTTTCAATATCTCTTTAAGTATTTTCCGGATATTTTAGTAACTCTTTAGGTATTACTTATAAATAAATAATCAAGTAGAATATCCCTTGAGTGAATATTCGATTACCTCTTTTAGTTATAAACCAAATCTCGATCGTTCGCTTAATATGTATGTTACGTGAAAGTACTTTGTTTATTGAAATCGAAATTTTCCGCGTCCGGCTCGTTCCGGGATTAAATCCATTTAAAAATATCTCCGACTCCCACTATCTTGTATTATATTAAAATTACGTTTCAATTTCTCATACTCTATAAAACGAAGTTCGTCTTCGTAAATAATCGCATAATTGGAATGTATTGATATCACAGACAATCATATATTTTCGAACTTTAAATCATGGCATCAATATTACAACAGTATATATAGCATGGATAATTTGTGTTAGGGTTTCGTAAACTTTCCTCGAGTGCTAGGAGTGGTATGGTCTCGGGGCTTTTGTTGGCGATCTAAAATCAATAACCAACGATCTTAGTTAGTACGCGATTATCGATTCGCTCTACTAAAACATTTTTATAAAATCAAAAAATTAATATTTTCTTAAAATTCTTTTTTGACAGTCTTCCTTGCTGTATTATTTAATTATGATGATTTTTCCAAATTTTCGAAATCAATTTTAGCCTTTCAAAATTATTAAGCAAGTGGCCTATGCGCAGTTGGCTTTTCGTATGAACGCTCTACACTAAAACGGTCATAACTTCTAAACCGTAAATCCCCTCACGACGATCCACACATGTACAGAAACTAAAAATAAAGATCTACCAAGTGATGGCCAGTGACTCACAAATTTCAAATATTTACATGGCCGAATACAATGCAGAAGGCAGACCAAGTGTAATAGGCTCCACATTCCATTTCTACTACTTGTTCTTGACACAATCACTACTTATGACCAACACAACACTTCTTACTTCTCAAGATCCACCCACATACACCTTATATACTTTATCTATCATCACATACAAGCATCACAACTCAAAAACTCAAGTACTTTGCAAGAATATGAGCAAAACAACCTTACACATACACAAACTCTTGGATCTTGACACTACATCATAAATAACTCTTAAACTCAACCTTAAAACTTTAAAGAGTTGGAAGTTATAACTTCTTGAGCACTAGGAGGGTTAGTAATAAGGTGATTAGGGCTTGGTTTGCTTTAAAAACACTTAGAAGGGCTGGATCCTTAAGAAACAAAACCAAGAAATCAAGTTAGTAAAAACAGTCCCTAAAGTTCTTAAACTTCAAGAATTTGTTTCTCACAAACCATTAAGAATTTGGCCATAAAATAATAGACATACCTTTACTAGGATGTAAGGAAGCTTTGTGAATTTTTATAGAATTTCTAATAAAGGTAAGGATGGAGAAGTGAAGTGAGGAAGAGAGTTCTCTTCCCTTTTCTGCACAACAGGCTGAGAGCAACAAGGGAATGGGGGGGGGGGTGTTTGCCTGATTTTTGTTAAAGTGATGGAGTGTGTAAAATGAGTTTGATAGTGTGTATATATGGGCATAATAATCAGCAAAGAATTGGCTTAGTTGACAATTTTTGATGAGTAGAAATGGGGAGGTATGGCCTTGTACCTTCTTTGTCTCCCAATCACTATTCACTTACTATTCCACTAACTATTCTAGTTAGCTTCTAATTCCCTAGTTACATCTCCTAACTACTAGTTAACTTGGTTTTGCATGGCCAACTTGCATGGAATTAATTTCTCATTTGATTATTTAACGTACACGCGATTGTCGTTCCATTCCGATAGTTTAATCATATAATATTTTGTTTCGCAGTGAATTATTTTTATCGCTTATAATCCTTTAACCAATTCTATTCCTTTCTCTTGATCATAGAAACACCTTGACATAATATTTATTTCACGTAGTATTCCCGGTTCTCCGCCATTCCTTACGGATACGAAAACACGTAGTATAATCGCGAATCTTCGAATTCCGACGGCTTTTACATTCACTTATTTTCCTCGATAAACAAGAATATGATCTCGGATTTCCAAAATTCCACGATTCATATTTGTGATGAATTCCATACGTAGTACATAATTAGTTCAAGTTACTATTCACTGAAGTTTTAAAATATTACAAAAATCAGGGTTCTTACAGTGGTTGCAAAAGGCTACTCGCAAGAAGAAGGAATTGATTATGATGAAACTTTTGCTCCAGTTGCGAGACTTGAAGCAATAGGAATTGTCCTAGCATTTGCTGCACATTCAAACTTCAAAGTGTATCAAATGGATCTCAAAAGTGCCTTTCTGAATGGTGAGCTAGAAGAAGAAGTTTATGTGCAACAGCCTCCTGGCTTTGAGGATCCAAAATTTCAAAATTTTGTGTACAAGTTACTCAAGGCTTTTTATGGACTAAAACAAGCACCTAGAGCTTGGTATGACACACTGTCAGATTTCCTACTGAAGAATGGTTTTACTAGAGGTACCATAGACAAGAGTCTCTTCTTCAAGAAACATGGTGATGATATGATCCTAGTTCAGATTTATGTGGATGATATCATCTTTGGATCTACTAATGAAAAGCTTTGCCAAAGATTCTCCAAGTTTATGCAAAGTGAATATGAAATGAGTATGATGGGGGAACTAAGTTACTTTCTTGGAATTCAAGTCAGTCAAAGAAGTGATGGTATCTTCATCAGCCAAACCAAGTATGTCAAGGATCTATTGAAGAAGTTTGGTATAGTTTATTATTCAACTGCATCTACACCTATGTCTACTGCAACAAAGTTGGATGAAGATAAAAAGGGCAAAAGTGTATGTTAGGTCCCAATGTGTTTGTAGAAGGGGGTTGAATACAAACAATACCGAATAATCGAATTAAGTGCGGAATAAAAATGTGAAACAAAATTCAAGTTAAATAAGAATATTATTAAACTTGAAGGGTGTTACAACAACGGTATCGATTACAAGGAATTAATCTCAAATTAATTATCACAAATCTAGAATAAATTCGACATGAACTTTTTCTATTTTTGTAATAAAAAGATTCAAATGCTAAACGCAATTTGAGATTAAGTTCTAGGGATTTTGATCCGCCAGATAGTTACACAAGAACAAGAGAATGATTTCTAGTTGATTGGATTTAACTTTACAAACTAGAAATTATGATCTTGAAGTTTGCAGATGAAGGATGAAATATTTTGCTTCTCTTTTCTGCTGAGTTCTTGTTTGTTGACTTGTGTTCGGTATATTGGATGATAATGAATGTATTCTGCTTCCGTTCTTTTTAAATCAATCAATAGACTCTCATTGAACTGGCAAGACAATCATGAGCTCAGCAAGACAATCGGTAGGACTATTGATTGTACTAGCAAGACAATCTGATTAAACTACAATGACTTTTGGTATGACAATCAGTTGAACTAGCAAGACAATCTCCTTCCCAGTAGAACTTTCGGTATGACTATTGAAATGACTTGGCATGACAATCGGTATGACAATCCAGATTGTCATGCTAGTTCATTTTCAATTGTCTTGCTGATTTAAGACTGTTTTTAATCCAATTAAATTTCTGAAAATTCTTAATATTAATTCTGAATTAATTAATCAATTAATTCAATAAATAAATAAATTAATCTTTGCAGATATAATTTATTTTCTTAATTAAATTATATGACTTAATTAATTAATAGAGAATTAATACTAATCCTGAGCAGCAACCATTCTTCTGAAAATCTTCTGAAAATCACTGAGAATTATGAATCAATTCCACCACTTCAATGTTGACACTCGATGTACTGTCTGGTTCATGAGTGACTAACTTCCGTGACGTTTCTTCATGTCTTGACTTTGATAATTGATTTTCTTCAGATTAAATCCTTGTAATTAATGATACCCTGACGAGATCTCTGTCACTTGATTAAATCCACAATCTTGATTTGCATCACTGAGGCTTGATCAATTTCTTGAGCTTCTTCCAGTGAATTAACTCCTCAAGTCTGTAGATGAACCTTGTTTCTGAATCCTCTGACAAATGTTACTTGGTGAGATCTCTTTGACGGTAGATCCACTATTTACTTATTACATTCTTATTTGAGTTGAGTTAAATCCTCGAATATACAAATAGGCTATGACATATGCCTTTCAATCTCCCCCTATTTGTTTGTTAGACAATAACAACAAATACCTAGAGGATAACTAAACTAACAAATAAGAAAAAGATATAGACAGAAATGCAAAGTAAATAGCAGAAATTTTTTGGATAACATTTAACATTTTCCAGATTCCAAATAGATGTTCCTCTAGACTGAACGTATCTTCAAGTAGTTTCATCTTCTTTTGTACAACCACATTTCCTGTTGAGACGCACATATCTCTCTTGCTTCTCCCCCTATGAGAATCAACTGATTAAAGAAGATCACCTTCGTTTACCACATCTCCCGTACAATAGGATCCGCAGATAAAAACTAATGGTACTCCCCTTTTGGAAAACAGCTTCTTCCCTTACTAGAAAATCACCTTGTGTTTACCACCTCTCCCGTAAATAGGATCCGTAGTTACAAACAACATGGTGTGGTGTAGTGTACATATGTAGGATCTTTTTTCTTCCTCCCTGCTATTTCTCCCCCTTAGTTGAGGAATCCTCCAAACTGTTACTTAAGCTTTTATCTCCCCCTTAGAGAAGGAATGTATGTCGTTGTCTGAAGGAGTTCTCATATTTCACTTGGTTGGAAAAGAAATAACAAGTAGTTTCTCTTTCTTCCTCACTGTGAGTGTGTGATTCTATTTAGTGTACCTCACATGTGTTTCACTCTTCTCTCCACTCGTGTTTACATTCATTCTCACAAGTGTATCACTCTTCTCTCATAGCTCCAACATTCAGCTGTACCTGCAAGGAAAATCACCTTAGCCATCCTAAAGGAGGTCACAGGTGGTGCAATGGAAGTTCATAAATTCCCATCCTTGTTAAACTCGTCAGATGAATCTGAGTCATAATTTACAAGTTGCTAGTTTCCCTTTTAGGGTTCCAGATTTGAATTCTGGGAAGGTAAACAATGATCCAAAGAATTTAGCATAAAGATCAAGGTTCCCTTCTAATGTCTGTGAAGACATTTCCTTGTGACTCATCAGGTTATATCTGAATCATTGTCAACAAGTTGCCGATCTGCACCTATGTCAGATCCACTATCCGCAGATGCATCCAGGGGATTTAAGCCTGGGGAGGTAGACACTGACCACTGACATATGGCTTTTGGATCAGTATCATCTCCTAACACCTGTAAAGGCAATTGGTCCATTAACGAACTTTGAACAATCGAATCTGACCTTAAAATGGTCAAAACTCTTGTTTCCGTCAACTCATCCTTTGTGTGTGTAACCTTTTCTTGTGCATCAATAATTGTTTATATTTGAAGTGGTGACACTACATCGGATACCTTGGCCGATAGGAAAATTTCAATAGACGCACCCTGTTGAGAGAATGAATCTAGTAACTGTTTTTATGCCTTTTCAGCCATTACATCTTTTTGAGAAGATGTATGGGGGCTAGCAGTTGTCTCGGTTTAAATACTACTCATCTATGTAGGAGACAGAGCTACTGGGTTGACTACAGAACCTTCCTTATATGGTGCACTAAGGCACTATCTCCCTCACGCTCATTCATACTACATTTAGTGGTAAGAGAGTGTTGGTTGGTTCTGTTTCTGTGTTTGTCTTTACAGTCTGGGATAGATGTTGTCGGTTTTCAACCTCATGACTGTCAATGAAATAAAGTCATTGGAGACTGAACCTGTATCACAGAGCATATGGCAATAGAGAGATAAACTGTACTTAAGATATATAATGAATGAAAATTATACATTTAATCTTTTGAGAGAAATGATGTACAATAGTGATTTCAAAGGATTTTACATGAAATAAGAAATCACTAATGTAGAAAGAAGTTTGATTTCAATGATAACATTACCAGCTTACAAGCAGCCATATCCCTCGGATAAACCTTTGCTGTTATCTCCAAAGGTAACCAGTGGGCCAGCTTTCTCAACCATATTTGATAGCAGGGCTCTATCTCCGGTCATATGTCTTGATGATCCACTGTCAAGAATCCACACTACCGATTCCACCTGTTTATTGCCCTGCACTTCAAATGGATTAGACCTTCTTCGGAACCCAAACTTGGTTGGGCCCGGCATACTTGTAGAATTGTCCTTTGTCAGGCAAAACAACATTTTTAATTTTAATGGTCTCAACTTTCTCAATGACTGAACATTTGACCTTATAAACAGCCTTAACAAATTTCTGTTTAGGCTTTGGCACAAATGTCTCCTTTCTAGCCTTAGAAGGACTAGCAGTCTTAGACCTATCATGCTTCTTATTATTCACATGCTGACGAGGAGTAGTCTTATCACTAGAAACATGCTTACCATTAATAAAAGCATACATCAAATTAAAAGCACAAGATATATAATTAGCAACACCACATGCTTTATGAGAGTGAGTAACAGCAGGCAATTTATGCATGGTAGACATGGTATTTTTGTTTTCCAACTCATGTGTGTCTGGGTTAGTCTCAGTTGCTTTCACAACTTTGACTGGAGCTTTCGACACACTTGACTTGGAAACAACCTTCTCATTAGCATGATCTTCAGCACGTATTTCTTCTTGAATAACAGAAGAGGTCGCATCAAATGGTTCAGCAATTGATGCTTTATAGAGGGGTTCATCAACACCCTTAAGCACATGTGGTACTTCCCTACCTTTAGCACAGACATGAGGAGGGGAGTTTATGCCTAATTCTCCAATAGCAGCATTATAATCATAACCTATTCCAGATGTTTGATTAACAACTTGCTTACTGTAGAACTCTTTTGCCTTCGAACAAGAATTGAAGTAGGCTCTAACCTTAGTCTCAAGATCGGTGATCTTGTCTTTGAGAATAGTTTCGAGTTGTCTATAATAGTTAACTCTATTCTCTAGAAAAGATACTTGTTCTTTTAATTTGTCTTAATTAATGTGCACAAGTCTTAATTCATTGACCTCTTTCTCAAGGTCTTTGATCTGTTGACTTAACAGTTCATTATCACGCCGAGCACAATCTAAGTTACCTCCTAGATGATAAACTAATTCAGCATCAGTATATTTTACCTCTTTTCTTGACGATGAAGCTTTTCCATCAATAGCCATAAGAGCAAGATTCTCATCTTCTTCATCTTCACTATCAGTATCATCCCAGCTTCTTCCCTTTGCCAGGTAAGCCCTTTCAGAGTTACTCTTCTGATTTGAATCATAAGAGTTCTTCCTTACTTGCTTTGGCTTCCTGTATTCTGTGGCAAAATGTCCCAACTCATTGTAGTTATAGCATCTAATGGTGCTCCGATCAACCATCCCTGTTTTGTATCCACCACTACTGGTGTTAGAGGATGAAGATCCACATGTCTGGAATCTGTTGTAGTCGGACTTGTACTTGAACTTGGGATTTCTCTTGAATCTAACATTGGAGAATCTCTTGACAATTTGGGCCATTGACTCATCTTCCAATTGCTCCAGCTCTTCCAAGGAATAAAAATCATCACTGAATTGATTTGTAGTAGGAGGATCATATTCTGCTACTATCACATTCTCCCCAGCCTTGGAAAACTGTACCATTCTCTCCGACTGTTGAGATTGTTGTTGTTGTTGACCTTCAGCTACAAGAGCAGTAGATGTGCTGACCACTCTATCTTTCCCGTAGACTTCCTTCTATTGAATCTGCTCCAACTCATAGGTTTTTAACACACCATAGAGTCTATCCAAAGAAATCTCACTCAGATCTCTAGCTTCTCTTATGGCAGTGATTCTATGTTCAAGATGAGTTGGCAGTGTTAAAAGGAACTTTTTGTTGACCTCCCTGATTGAATAATATTATCCATTTATGTTCAGGTTGTTGATCAACGCATTGTACCTCTCAAACACTTTAGTAATTCCTTCTCCTGGATTGGATTTAAAATGTTCATACTCAGATGTTAGGATCTCTAACTGGTTCTCCCTAACTTCCTCTGTGCCTTCATTAATCACCTCAATAGTTTCCCACATGTGTTTGGAATTTTTACAGTTCATCACATGTCTGTTCATCAAGGGATCAAGGGAATCAATTAATATTAATTGAAGGCTGGCATCCAAGGAGGCTTCTTCCTTTTCAGCAGGAGTAAAATCTTCAGGCTCTTTTGAAAAGGTTCTAGCTTTGGTAATCACAACATCATCTACTATCACCTCTGGTTCAATAACCATCGGAGTTTTTGGACCCTTCTTTAACAAGTTCAGATATTTGGGATTTGCAACTTGTAAAAATAATAGCATCTTCTTCTTCCACATGATGCAATTTTCTTTATCAAATAGTGGAATTTTAACGGTTCCAACTTTTTGTGAAGTCATTATGAATTTTTGAATAAATAAAAATTCAAGGAGTTGAAAAATCACAAAAGTCTAGGATCTTGATTTGTTCGTTAATCAGAAGGCTCTGATACCAATTGTTAGGTCCCAATGTGTTTGTAGAAGGGGGGGTTGAATACAAACAATACCGAATAATCGAATTAAGTACGGAATAAAAATGTGAAACAAAATTCAAGTTAAATAAGAATATTATTAAACTTGAAGGGTGTTACAACAACGGTATCGATTACAAGGAATTAATCTCAAATTAATTATCACAAATCTAGAATAAATTCGACATGAACTTTTTCTATTTTTGTAATAAAAAGATTCAAATGCTAAACGCAATTTGAGATTAAGTTCTAGGGATTTTCATCCGCCAGATAGTTACACAAGAACAAGAGAATGATTTCTAGTTGATTGGATTTAACTTTACAAACTAGAAATTATGATCTTGAAGTTTGCAGATGAAGGATGAAATATTTTGCTTCTCTTTTCTGCTAAGTTCTTGTTTGTTGACTTGTGTTCTGTATATTGGATGATAATGAATGTATGCTGCTTCCGTTCTTTTTAAATCAATCAACAGACTCTCATTGAACTGGCAAGACAATCATGAGCTCAGCAAGACAATCGGTAGGACTATTGATTGTACTAGCAAGGCAATCTGATTAAACTACAATGACTTTCGGTATGACGATCAGTTGAACTAGCAAGACAATCTCCTTCCCAGTAGAACTTTCGGTATGACTATTGAAATGACTTGGCATGACAATCGGTATGACAATCCAGATTGTCATGCTAGTTCATTTTCAATTGTCTTGCTGATTTAAGACTGTTTTTAATCCAATTAAACTTCTAAAAATTCTTAATATTAATTCTGAATTAATTAATCAATTAATTCAATAAATAAATAAATTAATCTTTGCAGATATAATTTATTTTCTTAATTAAATTATATGACTTAATTAATTAATAGAGAATTAATACTAATTCGGAGCAGCAACCATTCTTCTGAAAATCTTCTGAAAATCACTGAGAATTATGAATCAATTCCACCACTTCAATGTTGACACTCGATGTACTGTCTGGTTCATGAGTGACTAACTTCCGTGACGTTTCTTCATGTCTTAACTTTGATAATTGATTTTCTTCAGATTAAATCCTTGTAATTAATGATACCCTAACGAGATCTCTGTCACTTGATTAAATCCACAATCTTGATTTGCATCACTGAGGCTTGATCAATTTCTTGAGCTTCTTCCAGTGAATTAACTCCTCAAGTCTGTAGATGAACCTTGTTTCTGAATCCTCTGACAGATGTTACTTGGTGAGATCTCTTTGACGGTAGATCCACTATTTACTTATTACATTCTTATTTGAGTTGAGTTAAATCCTCGAATATACAAATATGCCATGACATATGCCTTTCAGTGTAGATATCTCAAGCTACAGAGGGATGATTGGATCATTGCTTTACTTAATAGCAAGTAGACCAGACATCATGTTTGCAACATGTCTATGTGCAAGATTTCAAGCCAATCCAAAAGAAATACATTTGATGGTTGTAAAGAGGATTTTCAGATACTTGAAGGGGACTCCAAACTTGGGATTATGGTATCCTAAGGGAACTGGTTTTGAAGCTGTTGGTTACACAGATGCAGATTTTGCTGGATGCAGGGTTGACAGAAAGAGTACCAGTAGAAGCTGTCAATTTCTCGGACAAAGACTTGTATCTTGGTATAGCAAGAAATAACAATCTGTATCAACTTCTACAGCTGAAGCTGAATACATAGTTGCAGGAAGTTGTTGTGTTTAAGTGCTTTGGAGTAGAAATCAGCTAATGGATTATGGCCTAGTGTTACACAAAATTCCTATTATGTGTGACAATACTAGTACTATATCTATAGTAGCTAATCCAGTTAATCATTCTTGGATAAAGCACATTGATGTCAGGTACCATTTTATTAGAGAACATGCTACAAATGGTACCATTGAGCTCATTTTTGTACCAACAGAAAAATAATTAGCTGACATTTTTACTAAACCTTTGGATGAAGCAACTTTCACCAGACTTATAGGTGAAATTGGAATGCTTAATTCTTCATCCTAAGACAAGAACTCAGCTAATGTTTTGCAGCAGATTAATCTCCAGTAAATCAAAATTAATTTGATTAAATTGGAAATTAACTGAAATATGAATTATAAATATTTCAGAAATCTCTGCATATTTGTTTTTCAAATTTAAATTCAACTTGGAATTTTTCAAATTCTAAGTAAACTGCTCAGTTGTTAATTTACATTCTTAATATGTAAAATTAACACAGGGCAGAATTACAAAAACTAAAAGTATATAGAGAACTGAGTTCTCGATAAGTCAAATTGACTTCTTGACAAGTCATTTTAGGACTTCTCGAGTGAGTCTTCGATAAGTCAATTACTAACTTCTCGAGTGACTTCTCGATAGGCTTAATATGACTTATCGATAAGTCTTTGTAGAGTTCTCTAGTAGTGTTAATTCACATAGTTCTCTACAAGTGTAATTTTTGACTTATCAATAACTCAGAACTGAAATAATTTAATTAAATAAATTATTTTGGTAAAATACTTTTGGAAAATTCATTCTAATTTTGTTTTGAATTTATTCAAATAAAAGTTAGAATTAGTTCAGTCCACTTTTTGCACAAACTGGATATTTATTTGACATTTCGATAAGTCAATTTTGAGATCTCTAAGAGAGTAATTTAAAATGAATTCTCGATATGTACTTCATTTCTCAAAATGACTAATACCCAGACTTCTCGATACATATTTTAACTTGGAATTTCTTAAAATTCTAAGCAAACTGAAGATTTATTAACTCATATCCTAAAGATATGAAGTTAATAAATAACATATCAAAAGAAGCAAAAAGTATGAAAAACTGAAATAATTTAATTCATAAATTATGTTTAGCAAAATACTTTTTACATACTTTGTCTATAATTACTCAGACTCATTGACACATTTACGTGCTTATGTGTAATTTTTTTTGTGGCATATGTTAGTCTAAGGTAAGTGGACTAGTATATTATATGTGATGTTTTGAGAATGCTGATATTAGTTAAATTTATTTGACTATATGCTAATTATATGTTTTGAATTTATTCAAAATAATTTCTTATCAGTATTTGTTTTGATGAGTTAGCCAGTGGAATATTTTGTTGTTATGAAGGGTTACTTTTTGTATAGGGATACTTGTTTATTTGTATGGGGAATAGTTAACCTAGAAAGTGAACTAAGATTCTTGATTACTTGCATAGAGGATAGTAACTAGAAAGTTAAGTCACTTCTAACTATCTAGATACTCGTAAAGTATGTTTGTGTGATTATTACACTTATTAACCGGGAAATTCAAGAGTCTCTTGGTTTCTTTTTTCCTTCGATAAATTAAAACCCTTATCTCTTCATTATTCATCTCTACTTTCTTTCTCAAATAAACATCCTACTTCAAACGCACTTCTTGTTCATCTCCCTCCAATGGCTGCCCCAGTTTTCTACAAGCTTATCAATGGAGTTTATCAACCCGCTATTCATTTGGCTGACAACCAAGTCTACTATGACCCTTTCGGACTTCGTGTCCGCATCAAGGGGATTGTTTGCAGCCCCTTTGATGTTCCCCTCGACGCTTTTGACGAACTCTCGTGGGACGATCAGATAAACTTCCTATTCTTTGAGGGAGAAGTCTCTCTTGAGCAGGAGAGACGTGCCATGGTGGCTGAGCAGCAACGCCTTATTGCTCTGGAGTTGCAAGAGAGAATCATTTATCTTGCACACTCCATGTCCAGAGCATACCAGCGCCGGACAAGGAAGATAGAGGCCGAGAAGAAGAAGCAGAAACTAGAGTAGTTAGGATTAGGATTCACTTGTTGAAATCTATATCTTCATGTACTCTGTTTCTATTATTAATGAAAATTCTACTTCTTCTCTATATTTTTTTAATCCTGTTTGTGTCATGATTGCTATGTGTTTATAACTCAATTGATTATTATATTTTCTGCAATAATGCTTGCAACTAAATATCTTACACTGCATATGTCTAATTAAACTCCAAAAAGTTACATATGTTCAATGCAGTACAGGTCCAACACAACCTATTCAGACAACAACAGGAAATTCAAGATAATCAATCAACATGCATTTATGCTAAACTGCAGCTAATATATTTCAAAACCAAACTGCAGTCACCCAGGCACAGCAACACAAACACAATCCCACTCAGGTGACTCTCGAAAGAAACCTGTTTTACAAAACAACGAAAACTTCACAAAATGTTCTTCAGTTTTTTTGTTGTTTGAGAAAAGAACCACCACAAACATGGGAAATTCTTCAGTTTTCACTGAAGATCCCATGAAAGATCTAAATCCTCACAGACTGAAAGGTTTGAGGGTAGTACTCCTGAGGGGGAGCTATCTAAATCCTCTCCAATTCAATTAGAGGCTCCTCAAGAAGGAACAACTCCCCTCATAACTCTAGCAAAAGTTACCTTAGCAATCAAAGCTAGAAGTACAATTTCCTATAATAAAGTCATTAGAAAGGCAAGATAGCACATTTAAGTGCCAGTGTGTTGCAAGACACACAAGGGTTTGAGGCTGGTGTACATGATAGTAACCCAGTCAAATCCCCTCCAATTCAATTGGAGGTTCCCACTATAAGTGGAGGACAACACACTGTCAAAACCACAGAGCAATCTGTGAGTTAAACTATGACCCTAGTCACAGGTGTTTCTGATGAACCATCCACCTCACAACATCAAACTGGTAATCACTTTTCTGATAAAATTAGTATGATTAGACCTATATGGATTACCCCTAATCATATGATCACAGACAACCCTTCTCAGCCACCTCATATTTCTGCAAGTCAAACAACAATTGAGCCTTTCATGTGAGGATGAGAGAAAAGATTGAGAGAAAAACAGAAAACAAGAGAGGCAGAATCCTTCCTGATAAAAGGAGAGGTAGATGAGTGTATGGATTTAGTAATTCTTGTGAGGAAACTCTGACTCTTAAAAGTCATGAGACTAGTGCAGTGAGAAGTAGTGAGACTACTTATTCAAAAGAACATAGAGCTTAGGACTTCTGTTACTGCCAGACTTCTTCTGCAGATCTAAGTAAAACTCCGATTCTACTTGATGCACTCATCACTACAGACATCACTGAAGCTTGAAGCTGCAGATAGTGTTCTAAATGGACAATGACAAAAGCTTGAAAAATGTGCATCTAGCTGGATATTTCTACCTGGAGATAAGTCAAAAAGGGGGAGAATATATTTATATGCAAAAAAAACAGCTGGATGGATGTTGCCTCACAAAAGAAGACCAGATGGGGAGATTAACCTCTGCATTTAGTTAGAGTTTTGACATCATCAATCAGAACTTGTGCATAATTTCATAATGAACAATTTGGGGGATATTATAATATATAAGTGATGATGTCAAAGATCACTGAAGATAACAATATCATTAGTGTCCCTGATCAAAGTATGAAGCAAGCCAAATGGACATCTGATCTAAGGAGATTAATGGCCTGTTATTTTTGGTAATCAGCTAAGCTTGGGGCCAACCCTAAGTATGTTGTATTATTATCTTAATCTGTATTTTGTACTTGTAACATTTAAATTCTATAAAAATGTCAAAGGAGCAGAATGGAGCCTTTTTCTATAAACAGTGTCAAGCCTAAGAATTCTATCTAGAAGAAGATCAAGAAGATCATGCCTCAGAAGAATTATGAAGAAGCTTGGAGTTGAATAAATCTGTTTTAGGAAAAATACTCTAAGTCAAGATCTCTACAAGTCATAGATTTAATGTTATAGAGAAGTCATTCGAGAACTCCAGAATGACTTATCGAGAAGTCAGGAAAGCTACTAGAGAACTCTGTGAGATATCGACAAGTCAAGAAGACATGAAGGTTGGAGATATCGACAAGTCATTTCTTCACTAGAGAACTCAGAGTTATCGACAAGTCTACATTCATTACAGAACTCTTAGTTATCGATAAGTCTAAGTCTACTAGAGAACTCAAAGATATCGATAAGTCAAAATTCACTAGAGAACTCTAAGTTATCGACAAGACAAAGTGAAGACATGATGCTGAGAGATCTCGACAAGCTAAAGTTTTATTCGAGAACTTAGAGACCTCTATAAGGAAAAATCACTAGAGCATTAGAGATCTCAATAAGTCATCATGCTTATCGAGATGTCAAGATCTCTACATGCTTAACTAGAGATATCGAGTAAAATTCTCAAAGTATAGAATCACAGACCAGTTCAATATTCGAGATAAACAATCAACAAACAATCTAATAGCTGGATTGACAAATCTACAAAAAGCAGCTTGAAGAATGTGCAAGATCAATGATAAAGATTAACTGACAAAGGAAGATCAAAGTGAACACGAAATGCTAAAGATATGCTAATCCAGAAACGGAAGATCTACTTTTCTATAAATAGAAATGACAAGTGACAATTTAGAAAAGCTAATAACATGTCTTAGTACACATTGTGTAAACCAGCAGTTAACTGAGTTATAAAGTTAACACCGGTCCTTAGTCAGTTGTAACAATTTAGATCAAATTTCTTGTAACACTCTCAAGAAGAAGCTAATCTCTTTATCAACAAAGAGCCTAGAAATTTTGTAGCAAAATAGTCTTAATTTTAATCTAAAATTAAGTGAGTTTTGAAGATCTGTGTTCTTTATTTTCTGCAAGATTAAATTTTGCTTGAACACATTTCATTACAAGGTTTAGTTTACTTTGTTCAACCATAAACAATCAAAAAAAGCACAAAAACAGTAAAACACATTCACCCCCCTCTGTGTGTTATTCATTTCATAACAGAAAGTTTTCGATACATACCAAACATAAACGAACTTAAAACTTGACAAAGATGGTTAATAATCATTTTCTCATTTTGCTATATAATAAAATAAATGGTACCATTTGATTAAGAAGATTCAAAATTAATATAATTATTGTGCACACTTCCAAAATTAAGCAGATTCAAACCGTACCATTTGATTGCAACAAAGTTGGACCATGCAGATTGACGAACTTCTGAAAAATAACCTACATGCTGAACAAAACACAATCAACAAACCTTGTAGTTAAAGAATTATGTTTGGAGTCCATACTATATTACTCACTTCTTTCCACAAATCTATTTGCAGTTGTCTTTAACTTTTTTTGTACATCATATGATTGAAGAGAAGATGGATCCTACTGATTCATATATACTACATCCTTTCTTTCTATCTGCACACCAACAATAACGTGATAAGAAATATTCTCAATAAACCTAGAATAAAAAATGTAACAGTAAAGATCAAATAAAAGTTCAAAAAAATTATAAAGACCCGATCTGAAGGTATATTATACTAAGTAGAATTGCTAATGTATCAAGCGACAATTTGAGGCAATATATGCATTCAAGTAACTGAATTAAAATTTTAACTTGATACATATCCAAAATTATAATACATACTGCAGAACATCGACTCAATAGAGATAATATTTGCTTTTGAATAATATCGATTTTTCTTATAATTTTATGTTACTGAACTCAATGACATTGTTAAATTTGGATAAACTTAAATAAAATTTGGACCTTTAAACATTATAAGCAAAAATTAAAAAGTAAAATTTTATTTAATATAATATCAAAATAAATTCATAAAATCAATATAAAAATCTAGTGGGTTGAAGAAATAAAATATAACCACAGTCCACAACATAGAAACAAAGAAATAATTTCCAATACACTTCAATTCCCGATGGACAATTATAGAATAATTTATGTAAGAAGAGTCAGCAAAATGTACCATTTTCTCCACCACGCTATAGACCAATAATCTAATTTAACTTATAAACAATGAGATAAAAATGTTGCATTTGTTTGATGTCTGACTAAAGATTCATGATGTATAAAATTTAAAACGAGACATGTCATATAGGGAGGAAAGAAGTACCATTAAACTACTAAATATCAATTACTACCTTTGTAGCATACTGCACTTTATGTAAACCTAGCAAAGAATCGACCGATTTACAAATATCAAGAAAGAATGCGTTGAGATTAAAACTGCATGTCAGCACAGGAGCGAGATTTCCTTTCATTATAATATGTTCATCATGCAATTTTTCTTCTAATAATGTAGATTACTACTACTACTTTATTTATTAAAACTTTTACAGTGCGCAAACAAATGGAGCCTGACAATTCTAGAAGAACCTTATTTTTATTCTACCAGCAATTTAATATGCCTCTTAATCAAAAGAAAACTAAACCCCATATATAAATTGAGAGAGAAACCATTTAAGCAATTAGGGCAGGAACGGATTAATTCAGTGACAAATAAATCCAGCATAAAAAATATTTAACTTTTTATTTTTTAAAATGAAATGACAACTTACACGGGATTCCAATATGTAGCAAGAAGGTATGGGGCTTCTAAGAAATCATTGCATGCCTTAAGATCACCTTTAAAAGTTGGACCAAACTTTAAAAGGTTTTAAATACTCATAAGAATATATGAAAAACAAATGTATAGAAACGGAACAATGATGAAGTTATGGATGTAAAAAATCTAAAAACTTAAATTACTTGAAGTGTCAGTTATCTACTTATGTTATAATGGCTAAAACAGAATTTCCAAAACTTACTCTTAGGAACCATATTTTTTAAGCTTATTTGTAGCTGAAAACTAAGTCATGCAACATAAGATTGCGGAGGTTGTCAGGTGCCACACTATCAACCCACGCTCAAGGGTGGTCTGCACATAATACACTATCTTAATCAGCATAGGTTACATATTCCTTCTATGATATAACATTGAGGTTTAAACTTTAAATTCTAAAGCAAAATTTACGTATACTAAATTTTGGCTAAGCTAATTTGTCCAATGATGAACGATGTACTCAATTTATTTAAGGATTAAAGGTTCAAAATCATAAAATAGAGAATCGGAGATAGAAATCTAAGGGATATTTTTCGAGAAAATAAATTCAAAATTTAAAACTTTTGACTGATAAGACGAGTTCTAAAATTAAATTGATGAGACATGAATGTATTTATTTCCATGTTTGTGCGAAAAAACTGCTCATTTGAATCATGTTGATATGCTTGAGGAAATATAATCATATTTAAACCTAAAAATATATACTGAGCAAATTAACGTACCTATTTTAGATGAGTATAAAACATTGGAATCTCTGTCTCGGTCTCGTACGATTTACTTGCTCTCTTTTTAACCTACCACGACATAATTTCAATATAAACATAAAATAAGAAATTGTAGAATGTGAATGGCATGTGAATGACAAACCATTCTGGATGAAAGAGATAATGATTCGAGAGAAAGATAATTGAATACATCAATTGAAAGTTATTATTTATAAATTAATTCCAATAAAACACACATAGAGATGAGGTTATCTAACAAAATATAAAATATAGATAGTGATGAACAAATCTCTATTGGAAATTTCATCAAATATGTATGCTGCATAATTCACTTTATTGAGTAACTATAAAAAATTGGCTGAAAAGTAGATAAGCTATAATTAACAGTTTATGTGGCTTAATGACATATACCTGATCTAGTATAACCCATATCCTTGACATCCTTCTTTTTTAATGACATATATATGTCTTGCGATGAACAAAAAATCATAAATAATCATAATATTAATATATACACACACAATCAAGGATATGAAGCAATTAATAATTTGAAATAGAGATGCTCTATGATATTGATATGGAGAGTGAAAATTGAGAGAAATAATAAAGGTGAAGAAGTAGAAAAAATTATGATTTGATTTTGTGTGTGAATTGCCGAGAGAAATATGAGAGACATTTACAATTTTGAAAATTGAGAAAAAAATAAGAAAGATGAAATGGAGAAAGAGTATAATTCAAAAAAATTTAAACGTAGTATTCAACTGCTATAATCATGGTGTGATTTAACGGTATAAATTGATATGTTAGTCTAGTTTCTATATAGATTAAAATGTGAAAGATCCATGGATATGTGTATAATAAAAGTTTTATGTGTTAAAAAATAGAGTGGGTCATGGATTATGGGTCATGGGTAAATTACCGGGTAAATGCTATATGGGCAATAGTAGCCTTCAAGATAATATATGTGCCTCTTAATCAAGAGAAAATTGAACCCCATATATAAATTGAGAGAGAAACCATTTAAGCAATTAGGGAAGGAACGGATTAATTCAGAGACAAATAAATCCAGCATTAAAAATATTTAACTTTTTATTTTTTAAAATGCAATGACAACTCACACAGGATTCTAATATGCAGCAAGAAGGTATGGGGCTTCTAAGAAATCATCGCAGGCCTTAAGATCACCTTTAAAAGTTGGACCAAAATTTAAAAGAT
Source organism: Apium graveolens (assembly GCF_009905375.1). Taxonomy (NCBI): domain Eukaryota; kingdom Viridiplantae; phylum Streptophyta; class Magnoliopsida; order Apiales; family Apiaceae; genus Apium; species Apium graveolens. The sequence goes on along the minus strand of NC_133656.1, from coordinate 124,545,737 downwards.
TTTAAATACTCATAAAAATATATTAAAAGCAAATGTATAGAAAGGGAACAATGATGAATTATGGATATAAAAAATCTAAGAACTTAAAAATACTTGAAGTGTCAGTTATGTACTTATGTTAAAGTGGCTAAAACAGAATTTCCAAAACTTACTCTAGGAACCATCTTTTTTAAGCTTATTTGTAGCTAAAAACTAAGTCATGCGACTTAAGATTGTGGAGTATGTCAGGTGCCACAATATCAACCCACGCTTAAAGGTGGCCTGCACATAATACATTATCTTAATCAACATAGGTTACACATTCCTTTTATCATATAACATTGAGGTTTAAACTTTAAATTATAAAGAGTATACTAAATTTTGACTAAGCTAAGTTGTCCAATGATGAACGATGTAATCAATTTGTTTAAGGATTAAAGGTTTAAAATCATAAAATAGAGAATCAAAGATAGAAATCTAAGGGATATTTTTCGAGAAAATGAATTTAAAATTTAAAACTTTTGACTGATAAGACGAGTTCTAAAATTAATTTGATAAGACATGAATGTATTTATTTCCATGTTTGTGCGAAAAAACTGCTCATTTGAATCACGTTGATATGCTTGAGGAAATATAATCATATTTAAACCCAAAAATATATACTGAGCAAATTAATGTACCTATTTTAGATGAGTATAAAACATTGGAATCTCTTTCTCGGTCTCGTACGATTTACTTGCTCTCTTTTTTAACCTACCACAACATAATTCCAATATAAACATAAAATAAGAAATTGTAGAATGTGAATGGCATGTGAATGACAAACCATTCTGGATGAAAGAGATAATAATTCGAGAGAGATAATTGAATACATCAATTAAAAGTTGATAGGGGATAAAATAAATCTTAGTTGCATTAATTGCACCTAGGACTGCAAGGCCCGTTAAAGAAGGCCATATGAATAACATTCAGACCAAGAAGGTTAACACATTGACCAGGCCTGATGGAACAAAGAAGGCCCAATAGCCCTGAATATTAATTAATTTCATAATTAATTAATAAGGGATAAATTAGCTTATCAGTAAAGTCCAAACAAGGACATATTTCCTTGGAGATTGGCCTCCAAGAAATCCCATGGGATAAGGAATCAACTTCCTACATTATAGGACTACAAAGTCCATTCTAATTTTGAGACTTTCCCACCAAGTCTCCTAATCTTAGTCCAATTCAAGGACTCCCAACATCTATATAAGGGGAATCACCCCACAAATCAGAACTACATTTTTTGACTTTATCCTTGGATATCAGCAAGGTACATATGCATCTTGTTAAGGCAGATCGAGTCACGAGACACAAGAGCAGTCAAATCGAGCCTCGAAGCTCATGAACCCTAGTAGTAAATATAGAAATTAATACCCTAGTTTTATATCCATAACATTTGGCGCCGTCTGTGGGAAAGCATAACAACAACCATGGCGAGAACACGGAGTGGAAACAACACCCCTGAAGGATCACCAGCTGGAACAACTGTTAGGGCGAAAACACGCGCTAATAATACACGCAAGTATACGCGTTCGCAAGTAATATAGAATACTTTCTAGTTCTTTCCCACAGAGACTCAGACTAATTATGTTCAATTAACACTCACTCACCAATGTATAATTACTTCTCAATGTCAAGACAATAACACTTAGAATTGATTAACTAATTATTAACTACAATTAACTACGAGAATTAAGCACTTAATTGACACCTGAATTAACAATATTAAAACACGCATGAGATCACAACTTTATTACTACTTCCTTCAGTAGTCATTGTCATTACCCTTATCATGCAACAGTGAATATTAATCGAACAACACGAAACTGATAAAAGCCAACTTTCATTGTATTAATACTATTCTACCAAGCATCCACAATTAAAATAGAAGTTGAATACGCATCAATTATGTTGAGACCCTACATGTCTACAGAATTTGACAACATAACGATTTAAGCACAAGTTATTCCTTTTGATTACACAGGGCAAGTAAAACGGTTAGAGTTACCCATTAATCATGCATACACATACATGAACCTATGCTAGCATGGCAAGTTCTAAACCTCAAGATCCACTGTCGCTTCACAAGAGATTAACACCCTATTTTATATGTTCGCGACGCACATAAGACGAATAAGCACAACCAATACTAGATATCATACAATCATCACACACTAAGGTATTCAACAACTAACTAAAGAATTCCATAGTAAATCCGTTACGACCCCATGATCACGATTAGCCCATGATAGCACTCATCGTCATCATGGGTTCATATGAAAAAATGAAAACAACACACGAGAATAATAACTAAAACTACTTATATTAAACCAGAGTACGTCACAAGAGTAAATAGGTTCAAAGTAAAGAATACTAGCATCCAACGTTACAACGAAATAAAGAATCACAAGAAAATATGCTTCATCTTCGTTGCGGTGTGCTAAAACGGTCTTCTTCCTTATCTTCTCACTCCTCGATTAATACTACGATCCAATCTTTTTGAAATGTTTCTGAAAACTACTTATATAGGAGTCCCATAAAATCCAGCTAACTCAGAAGTTGGAAGTTAAACAGAATCAGGAGTCTAAAATAATAATTCTAAAATTCCGTCCCTGAGCGGCCGCTCAGCATTCCTGAGCGGGCACTCAGCTTCCTGAGCGGTCGCTCAGCAGAGCTGAGCGGGCGCTCAGACCCCTTCTAGAAAATGCTCTGTTTTTCTCCCGTTTCTTGCTGCATTCTGCTCCTATCTTCACACTTGCAATGCCAAACACATGCCAAGGCTTATTCTTGATAAAATCTCTCCAGAAATGCAATAAATACCCTGAAATGCACAAACACTAGAAAAATGCATCAAATACACAAAATACTTGATTTTAAGGCATCAATTCAAGCCATTATAAGACGTTCTAAGTGGTATAAAATGCCACTTATCACACCCCCAAACTTAAATCGATGCTTGTCCTCAAGCGTCACAGACTCAAAAATAAAAATAAAACATGCATGAATGCAATCTATATGAAATGCAGCGATCCCCCTTACTACGACCAAACCAACCAACTTACGACATCTCAACAAATGCAATTAGGCGAATAAAGATCATTTGAATCATGCAAACTAACATACAGCCAGAAACGTGGTGTGTGCGGATGCTTAACAGATATGCTTCGAAACTAGATCAATTGTCATAACTCGACTATCCTCAAGGTAATCACATGATTATATGAAGAATAAAATTCTAGGCACAAAATGACTGATAACACTTCAAGATTACTGGAGCTTATTACGGAATCATGTTTTTTATTTAACATAACACGCAAATGCTTATTTGACCGTGCAATGAGTGAGGTCCACAAAAGACTTATGCAATGGCATCCATGTAGCGAGCGTTAGGTTAGCGGATCCCATACTATAAAAGCCTTAGGTCACTAGGCACAAAGTCCCCTAAGAACTTAATAACTCGAATACCAAAGAGCCCACTCGTGATCAATTATGCATTAACTCACTATTTTTTTTCTTTTCTTTTCTTTTCTTTTCTATTTTTTCTCTTTTTTTTCAAAATTTCCGAGCAAGTGCGTTTCGTTCCATCTTGCTCAACCCTAGACTACTCGCATAAAAACACGAGCCGGCTACTAACCATTTGACGCCTAGACACAATTAGCAATGAATTCCACTTTTTACTCCAATTTTTCTTTTCATGCCTTTTATCACTAAGAACCTATTATAAATTCTAAGCATAATCAATAGATTAACCTTGAAAACCATCAAACCATAACAATAATCTATTCCTTAAGCATTCTCTAAGACTTAGTGAAATTACAAGTGTTTCTAGCATGCACGTCAACCTACAAGACTCAACATCACTTTAACGCTATCACTACACTCGCATCAACATCACAAATGAATTGGTAAATCAACGCAAAAGGGATCATGGTATATGCATGAGCTACATGACATTATAGGAGGCCTTTTAGAGGGTGCTGGGATGGCTGATGCCCAGTATAGGAGGCTGTCGAGGAGAATGGATGCTATGTACGAGACACAGAGCAGGTTTGCTCAGGAGCTCACCCTCCTGGAAGACGATAACCCAGTCCATGCTCCTCGGGCTCTCCACCAGTCCACTCCTGCATCGCATTTAGAGTCCCGGAATCAATAGGAGCGGCTGACAGCTGTAAGTGCTCATGAGAAGGCCACTGAACTCCCACTGCTCGGCAAAGCTTTGTAACCGTGGATGCATAAGGGATGTTCATGTGCTTAGCTCCCCTCAAAAACTTCAGAATTCCTTGGTAGATGAACTCACCAAGGTCCACATAGTACTCCTCATTCAAAATACCCCATAACAACTGTGCTCGCTCAACTGTAACCTCGTGTACATGTGAAGTAGGCAGAATATTACCGTAAATAAAGGCATTCCATGCACGGGCATACCTATTCATCGCAATCGCCGGAAAATGGCGATACTCGTTAGTCCCAGTCTTGAAAGTCCAAACTGTGCCCGGCCTACAGAGAGTAGCATAAATCAAATCCAAGTCAAAATCTTCAGCAGTCTTCTCGTTCCAATTCTCCTCCGTGGGCTTCCTCTGTCGCTGCCCAATCACACGACGAATCGCCTCAGGGTGATAATCCACCGTCATCCCCCGCACAACAGAAAACCCATTCTTTTCAGCCTTCGCGTTCGCATAGAACTCGCGAACAACGCTCATCGGAACTGCCTCTGGTGACTCACAAAAAGCAATCCAACCCTTCTCAGGAACCATTGGCAACAACTCACCATCCCTCCCCGATGGTAAGAATCCCCTCTCCTTCAAAATTGGCTTACCCATAAGCCTAGTATACTCCTCCTCAGCAGCCCTATCAAACAAACGAGGCCTCGCAGCAGTACCTCTCGAAGAATCAGCAGTAGGAACAGTGATGTTGCTATCAATAGTCCTGGATCTCTTGGGTGCCATCGAAACTGAGAAAAAGTGTTTAAGATTTGTGTTTTTGAATATGGGAGAGAGTTTAAGGTTTGAAAGTGTATGGGGAGTATATAGAATAGTTGTATGTATATATAGGGTAGAGATTAGGGTAAAATTTGATTAGAAGTGGGTTTGAGAGTTAAAAACGTGGGTAATGGGAAGATAATTCGTGGGTAATGGGGCTGTGTTTTTATTTTTGATTTTTCAGATTTTTTTTTGGATTTTTATAAGACTTAAAAAAAATTCTTCCAGTCGGGCCCTGAGCGGTCACTCAGCAAAGCTGAGCGGGCACTCAGCTTGCTGAGCGGTCGCTCAGCAGAGCTGAGCGAGCGCTCAGGGGTCTTCTGGAATTATTTTTTTCCTTGCCCTGTTTTTCTGATTTTTTTGTGGTTTTGGATAGGTTACTAACTTCTAAGGGTTCCTGTAACAACAAATCATGGGTTGCCCCCCAAGAAGCGCTTCTTGTTCGTCATTAGCTTGACATAGCGTACCTTAATCAAGTTGACGATAAAACGACACTAACCACTTCCCGGTTTGCCGTGTCCCCATAGTAATGCTTCAAACGCTGACCATTAACCTTGAATGCTTGGTCCAGATCATTCTCAAAAATCTCCACCGCTCCATGTGGAAACACAATTTTGACAATAAAAGGTCCAGACCACCTTGATTTCAACTTTCCAGGAAAAAGTCAGAGATGAGAGTTGAATAAAAGAACTTGCTGCCCCGGCACAAATGACTTAGGATATAACTTCCTTTCATGCCATCTTTTCACTTTTTCCTTGTACATTTTGTTGTTCTCGTAAGCTTGAAGTCGAAATTCATCAAGTTCATTCAGCTGAAGCAATCGCTTCTTTCCAGCTACATCTAGATCCAGGTTCAACTTCTTAAACGCCCAATAGGCCTTATGCTCAAGCTCCGCAGGTAAATGACATCCCTTACCATACATAAGTTGGAATGGGGACATCCCAAGTGGAGTCTTGTATGCTGTTCTGTAAGCCCAAACAGCTTCATCGAGCTTTAAAGACCAATCCTTCCTTGACGGACAAACAACCTTCTCTAAAATGCACTTGATCTCTCTATTAGATACTTCCGCTTGACCATTAGTTTACGGATGATAGGCAGTAGCAACACGATGATTCACATTGTAGCGCTACATCATAGAAGTGAACTTATGGTTGCAGAAGTGCGACCCTTCATCACTTATGATTACTCGTGGCGTTCCAAACCTTGTGAAAATCTGCTTATGAAGAAAATTCAACACTACCTTTGCATCATTCATCGGTAAAGCTTTGACTTCTACCCATTTTGAGACATAATCGACTGCCAGCAAGATGTACTGATTATTGCAGGACGAGATAAATGGCCCCATGAAATCGATTCCTTAAACATCAAAGACCTCGACTTCAAGCATCACATTTAACGGCATCTCATCCTTCCTCGTAAGATTTCCCACTCTTTGGCAATGATCACACCTTAAAATGAACTGATGAGCATCCTTAAACAAAGTAGGCCAGAAAAAACCTGCTTGCAGAATACGAGCTGCTGTCTTCTCACCACCATAATGTCCACCATAAACTGTGGAGTGGCAGTCTCGTAATATACCCCCCGTCTCACAGAATGGGATACATCTCCTGATGATCTGATCAGCTCCCTGTCTAAACAAATACGGTTCATCCCACATATACCACTTCACCTCATGCAGAAACTTCTTCTTTTGAGCTGTATTCATATTAGGAGGCATTATATTGCTGACAAGATAATTCACAATATATGCGAACCATGGCTTTTCCTCCTGAACTACGAACAACTGCTCATCCGGAAAAGATTCGTTGATCAATGTCTTATCATGTGAAGTAGACTCAGGATTCTTCAATCTAGAGAGATGGTCAGCTACTTGATTCTCAGTACCTTTTCGATCCTTGATCTCTAACTCAAATTCTTGTAGCAAGAGCACCCAACGAATGAGTCTAGGCTTCAAATCCTTCTTGGAAACCAAATAGCGAATGGCCGTATGATCAGTGAACACTGTCACCTTTGTCCCAAGCAAATAAGATCAAAATTTTTTGAAACCAAATACTATAGCCAAGAGCTCCTTCTCATTAGTGGTGTAGTTCATTTGAGCTCCATTTAAAGTCTTACTAGCATAGTAGACCACATGAAAGAGATTATTCTTGCGCTGCCCAAGAACTGCGCCCACCGCATAATCACTCGCATCACACATCATCTCAAAAGGCTCTGTCCAATCAGGTGATGTAATCACTGGTGCAGTTATCAAACTCTTCTTGAGCGTCTCGAATGCCGTCAAGCATTCATCATCAAATTTTAAAGGCACATCCTTCTCTAGCAAGTTGCACAACGGCTTAGATTTCTTCAAAAAGTCTTTGATGAAACGCCGATAAAAACCCGCATGACCAAGAAAACTACGGATTCCTTTCACAGAAATAGGTGGTGGAAGATTTTCAATGACTCCCACCTTGGCTTTGTCCACCTCAAAACCCTTGCTAGAGACCTTATGCCCAAGAATAATGCCTTCACACACCATAAAGTGACATTTTTCCCAATTGAGCACCAAAATAAATTCCATACACATTTTGAGCACTGCACGAAGATTATTCAAACATTCATCATACGAATGTCCAAAGACGGAGAAGTCGTCCATGAACACCTCTACATTATTTCCAATCATATCAGATAATATAGCCATCATACATCTCTGAAAAGTGGCAGGTGCGCCACATAAGCCAAACGAAACTCTGCGAAAAGCAAACGTGCCAAATGGACAAGTAAAAGTAGTCTTTTCTTGATCCTATGGTGCAATACATATCTTATTATACCCCGAATAACCATCTAGAAGATAATAATACTCATGACCGGCCAACCTGTCAAGCATCTGATCAATAAATGGAAGAGGGAAGTGATCATTTCTCGTGGCCTTGTTCAACTTTCTGTAGTCCATGCATACCCTCCATCCTGTGACTATTCGAGTGGGGATGAGCTCATTTTTCTCATTTGCTACCACCGTAATACCTCCTTTCTTAGGTACACATTGTACGGGGCTCACCCAAGAACTGTCAAAAATAGTATTGATGATTCCTACATCCAGCCACTTCAGAATTTCTTTCTTCACCACTTCTTTCATGATAGGATTAAGTCTTCGTTGTTGCTCAACAGTCGGCTTACTACCCTCTTCTAGCAGAATTTTATGCATGCAGTACGAAGGGTTGATCCCCTTGATGTCTGCTATAGTCCATCCGATAGCCGATTTGAATTCTCTCAAGATCCTCAAGAGCTTGTCCTCCTCACTACCTGAGAGGTCAGATGCAATAATAACAGGTAAAGTAGATGCATCACCTAAAAAAGCATACCTCAAGTGTTCAGGCAATGGTTTAAGCTCCAAGGTAGGTGCTTCCTCAATAGATGGTTTAAGCTTTCCTTCAGCATTTTTGAGGTCAGAAGTACCAAGAGATTCAAATGGCATGTCTAGCTTTCGCCTCTAAGGAGAAGCATTTAGATATTGTAGTTGCTCATTGCCATCCTCATCCTCACTGTCGAAATCCCCCACTAAGGCTTTCTCTAATGCATCAGGCATTAGCATATGATCAAGTTCTGAAGTAACGCAGAATCAATCAAATCCACCTTTAAGCACTCCTCATCTTTTGTAGGGAATTTCATTGCTTTGAATACATTGAATGTCACATCCTGATACTGCACCCGTATAGTAAGTTCACCTTTCTGCACATCTATCAAGGTACGGCTTGTAGCCAAGAAAGGTCTCCCCAAGATTATGGGAATCTTCTTATCTTCCTCGAAATCCAGAATAACAAAGTCTGCAGGAAAGAAGAGCTTATCCACCTTTACTAGCACATCCTCCACTATGCATCGTGGGTATGTAATAGAACGATCAGCCAATTATAGAGATATGTAGGTGGGCTTTGGATCAGGCAAATTCAACTTTTTAAAGATCGACAACGGCATCAGATTGATGCTTGCTCCCAAATCACACAGGCACTTGTCAAAAGACAACTTGCCAATGGTGCAAGGAATGGTGAAGCTACCTGGATCTTTAAGCTTTGGAGGTAACTTTTGTTGCAGCACATCACTGCATTCTTCCGTTAGAGCAACGGTCTCAAGGTCATCCAGTTTCACCTTCCTTAAAAGAATACTCTTCATAAATTTCGCATAACTAGGCATTTGCTCCAGAGCCTCAGCGAAAGGTATATTGATGTGACGTTTCTTGAACACCTCCAGAAACTTACCAAACTGCTTATCCAGCTTTTGTTGTTGCAATCTCTTAGGGAAAGGTGGTGGAGGATAGAGTTGTTTCTCCCCTGTATTACCCTCAGGAAGAGTGTGTTCAACAGTAGTCTTCCTTGGTTCCGCCGCTTTCTCCCCTTGCTTAGCTTCTTCATCACCAACTTCAGCTTCCCTGTCTTTTGCCTTTTCAGCCTCAACAACTTTTCCAGACCTTAAGGTAATAACCTTGACTTGATCTTTAGCTTCCTTCCCGCCTGGCACTTCAGTATCGCTGGGAAGTGTACCAGGTTGACGATTGAGCACTGCATTGGCTATTTGACCGATTTAATTTTCCAAGGTCTTGATAGAAACCGCCTGACTTTTGCACAATAGCTTAAGTTCCTCAAAATCAGCACTAGAGGGTGGAGCTGCACCTCCTTGTTGAGGATATGATTGTCTTTGAGCATACTGCTGTGGTTGCTGGAATCCAGGTGGATTGAACTGTTTACTTACGCCTTGCTGATATGGTTGCTGAATAGCATTCTGATTATTACTCCAGCTGAAATTTGGATGATTTCTATTGTTAGGATGATAAGTAGCTGGCACAGGCTGCTGCGGTCGCTGATAATTGTTCATATACTGAACAGATTCATTAACAAGAGAACACTTATCTGTAGCATGAGAACCTGCACAAAGCTCACAGACCATAGCTATCTGATTGACTCCATAGGTGGCTAGAGAATCGACCTTCATAGACAGCGCTTGGAGCTGCGCTGCAATAGATATAGCTGCATCAACTTCCAGAATACCTGTTACCTTCCCAGACATCATCCTTTGAGTTGGGTTTTGATGCTCATTTGCAGCCATCGTCTCAATAAGATTATAAGCCTCAGTATAGCTTTTGGCCCACAAGGCGCCTCCAGCTGCTGCATCGAGCATGCGTCTAGATTGGGCCCCCAAACCATTATAGAAACCAGTGATCACCATCCAATTAGGCTTACCATGATGTGGACACTTTCTCAACATCTCCTTGTAGCGCTCCCAAGCTTCGCACATAGATTCTGTAGACTGCTGCGCAAACTGAGTAAGAGCACTCCTCATAGCCGCAGTCTTCGCCATTGGATAGAACTTCACCAGAAACTTATGTGCAAGATCTTGCCAAGTAGTGATGGACCCAGCTGGTTCAGAATGTAACCAGTCCTTAGCTTTATCCCTCAGTGAGAATGGGAAAAGCCTCAGCTTGATAGCGTCATCAGTCACACCATTATATTTGAAAGTACTACAGATCTCGACAAAATTCCTTATGTGCATATTGGGGTCTTCAGTCTCAGCACCTCCAAAAGAAACAGAATTCTGCACCATCTGAATAGTGCCCGACTTGATTTTAAAGTTATTGGCCTCAATAGCCGGGTGCATGATGCTAGACTGAATGTCATCAATTTTAGGCCGAGAAAAGTCCATAAGAGCTGGATATGCCGGAACTATACGATCACCCATGATTACTGGTTCTTTCTGCTCACTTCCTGAATCTGAATCTTCAAAATTTATCTTCTCCGGAATATCAAGAACTTCGTCTGTCTCCTCAGCCGTATCTAAAGTCCTCTTGCGAGTATGAGAACTTGTTTGCATAAACGCTCGCTAAAGTACCTGAAACACATCTGGAAACAATAAGTAACACGTCTTAATCATTGAGTCCTAATGACCACTGATGGTAAGTACATAAACTAAACAAATATGCCGAGTCCCCGGCAGCGGCGCCAAAAACTTGTTAGGGCGAAAACACGCGCTAATAATACACGCAAGTATACGCGTTCGCAAGTAATATAGAATACTTTCTAGTTCGTTCCCACAGAGACTCAGACTAATTATGTTCAATTAACACTCACTCACCAATGTATAACTACTTCTCAATGCAAGACAATAACACTTAGAATTGATTAACTAATTATTAACTACAATTAACTACGAGAATTAAGCACTTAATTGACACTTGAATTAACAATATTAAAACACACATGAGATCACAACTTTATTACTACTTCATTCAATAGTCATTGTCATTACCCTTAGCATGCAACAGTGATGATATTAATCGAACAACACGAAACTGATAAAAGCCAACTTTCATTGTACTAATACCATTCTACCAAACATCCACTATTAAGATAGAAGTTGAATAGGCATCAATTATGTTGAGACCCTATATGTCTACAGAATTTAACAACATAACGATTTAAGCACAAGTTATTCCTTTTGATTACACAGGGCAAGTAAAACGGTTAGAGTTACCCACTAATCATGCATACACATACATTAACCTATGCTAGCATGGCAAGTTCTAAACCTCAAGATCCACCGTCGCTTCACAAGAGATTAACACCCTATCTTATATGTTCGTAATGCACATAAGACGAATAAGCACAACCAATACTAGATATCATACAATCATCACACACTAAGGTATTAAACAACTAACTAAAGAATTCTATAGTAAATCCGTTACGACCCCATGATCACGATTAGCCCATGATAGCACTCATCGTCATCATGGGTTCATATGAAAACATGATAACAACACACGAGAATAATAACTAAAACTACTTATATAAAACCAGAGTACGTCACAAGAGTAAATAGGTTCAAAGTAAAGAAAACTAGCATCCAACATTACAACGAAATAAAGAATCACAAGAAAATATGCTTCATCTTTGTTGCGGTGTGCTAAAACGGTCTTCATCCTTATCTCATCCCTCCTCGATTAATACTACGATCCAATACTTTTGAAACATCTCTGAAAACTACTTATATAGGAGTCCCATAAAATCCAGCTAACTCAGAAGTTGGAAGTTAAACAGAATCAGGAGTCTAAAATAATTATTCTAAAATTCCGTCCCTGAGCAGCCGCTCAGCATTCCTGAGCGGGCGCTCAGCTTCCTGAGCGGTCGCTCAGCAGAGCTGAGCGGGTGCTCAGACCCCTTCTGGAAAATGCTCTGTTTTTCTCCCGTTTCTTGCTGCATTATGCTCCTATCTTCACACTTGCAATGCCAAATACATGCCAAAGCTTATTCTTGATGAAATCTCTCCAGAAATGTAATTAATACCCTGAAATGCATAAATACTAAAAAATGCATCAAATACACAAAATACTTGATTTCAAGGCATCAATTTAAGCGATTATAAGATGTTCTAAGTGGTATAAAATGCCACTTATCAACAACTCAAACGATTCCGTCAACGGTGGAGATACCCCCACACCCGTCCTATGCCTCTACCCAAAGAGGAACCCCGATAGGGGCAACCGAGCCTCAGCTACAAGGGACGAATCCCTAGGCTTCTCAAAGGACTAATTCCCAATTTCAGCAGTTACATGCACATGTGAATTCTCGACCCGTTGGGTATGAGTATTCCACTATTGTGACCACTAACCCCCCTTATGGGATACCCTTGTACCCTGAGGTTGGAGGAAGTGGACATGCAAATCAAAGTGAAGCGCAAGGGCAAACGCCCCTACATACACGGTTTGGCTCATATTCCGGAGGATCAAGAATTCTCTGGGCCTTACACTGAGAGAGACTCTGAATCTTCGGATGATGATGTGGCTCCAAGAAGGAGGTGTGCTGGTAAAGAGCCAATGTCTGATGGTAATTAGCGTTCTAGGGGCACCCGAGGGACGAATCCCCAAGAAGTGCAGGAGAGAATCAGGGCTCACGAGGCTGAGATCCAAAGGCTGAAGCGTGACCTGGAGGCGCACCTGACCCCAAGACCTAGGGGGAGCACGGGTCGGATCGGGGCGGGTTTTGGATAAAACCGAAACCGAAACCTCATACCCTCGGTTTTTGAAATTTAAAACCGCAACCGCAACCAAGTCATCGGTTCGGTTTCAGTTTTAAAAATCTCGGTTCGGATTTTATCGGATCGGTTTCGGTTATAAACCGCCTCTAATAAAATTGACAAATTAAATATGAACTACAAAGTGACAAATTAAATACAAAGTAGAAAGTACATTTGTTTGAAAATAAGAACACAAAGTCATAACAAATTACAATAATCCTACATTAATCCGTGATTAAAGAAAATTAAACATAAACTTTAAATGGGTTCTTGACAGAAGAAGATTGAAGTGCTGCATGCAAAACCACTGAACCAGTGACCAAAGTCCAAAAGTAACAGCAATGCAATTGTCTGGAAAGTTTGAGATGGTGTAGTAGTGCTCTGAGGTATTTGAGATGGTTGATTCTAGTTTGTCCACCTGTATCATATTTATACAAAACAAAATAAATAAATAATCGTACCATTGACATCCTGCAGTTCTCAGTTCTCACTATCAGATGGTTTCTTTCGTAAATCAATTTCTGGTTATAGAAACTTGGTTTTAGACCATGACCTTATATGACCCATGATAAACTAATTATTCTTACACATGCCATGAGGAAAACAGTTAAAGATCAACATAGTTTATAAAACTGAAAGTTAAAATAAAAACTCAAAATTGTTTCAGGTGTGTTAGACTTAAACTCTACAAAAGAAAACTTCCACACAATTAATTTTTACAAGATACGCCACTTAGTTCAATTATTAGACACATTTTCAGTTGTCTTACGCTGTAATCTACAAGTATCATCATATATGTTTGAGACACCCTAGTTTGGCTAGGGAGCAACATGCTTAATTTCACCAGAACAAAAGATATCTGAAAGGCTAAAACTATAGTAGAAAAATATGCAGAAATTTACCTGATCTAGTCATTGACGTCCAGGTAGTTAAACGAGTGTGCAACAACTTTTATCTATTCTGTAAATTAGAAAATAGAGATCAGAAAATAGAAAATAGAGGATAATGTGCAAAAAACAGCAGACCAAAAAAATGAACAGCGGATTAATTATGAACACAGTCAAGCAAATATTTTGTCTCTTTTTTCTTTGCACAGGAAATAACATAGTAAAATAAAGATTGCAGAGTAAAATAATTATTCTAGGTAGAACAGATTGCAAATAACATACATCATGTCAACAGGAAATAAAATAGTAAAATAAAGAAGCAAAGAAGTAACAGACTGGAACAGAAAGTCAAAAACAGACTGAAGTACTGGACAGAAACAGAAAATTGCATGCCAAAGAAATAGAAACAGACTAAAGACAGAAGTACCATTTTCCAGTTTCTCATGTTGCAAATACTCCTCCGGTTCTGCTCTAAGGTCAGTGACACGCTCAGAACTTCTTAGCCAGTCTTGGCTACAAACTAATGCTTCAGCCGTCTTTGGTGAAAGGGAACTTCGATAGGAATCGATAGTTCTTCCACCGGTGCTAAAAGCGGCTTCCGAGGCAACGGAAGAAACCGACATACCCAACACATGCTTAGCTATTTCCGAAAGTATCGGGAATCTCGTGGAATTCATCTTCCACCATGTTAATATGTCAAAGCCCTCACCTTTTCTTTCCCTTGCTTCAACCAAGTAAACATCAAGTTCCGATTTTCCCATCCCTCCTTCATCATAATCTTCCATATACTTTTCAAAATCATCTTGCCATGAGAAATTCGGTTGATTTATTTTTGGCGTAGATGAAGAATTTGCATGGCCTTTCGAGTTCATGTAATAGTCAAAAAGTTCTTGCAATGACTTCAATACTTTTTCACGCATTAGAACATTTTTAGTAGATCCTTTCCCATAAATTTTGGCAAAGCAAAAATCTATGTAACTCATTTTATATCTCGGATCTAACACAACCGCCACATACAATAAGAAATTTGTATTATCCATATTGTCCCAATACTTGTCGTATTTATCCTTTATTCTTTTAGCCATATCTCTCATCAATATATCTTCACTTGAACATAATCTTATAATGGCCTCCTAAACCTTTACAAGCTCAATAAAAAAGAGATTGGAAGTGCAATACTTGGAACCCGATAATTTTAAGGTAACATCATAAAAAATTTCTAAGAATTTGATGAAACGATTGACATTACCAAAATCATCATGAAGGGGAGCATCTTTTACAACTTTTTTCTTCTTCTTCTTTGAACTTTCACCGACAACCTCAAGATCATTCCCCTTAAAGAAATCTTCATAGTCGTTGTCTTCAATAACCATTCTTATAAAAGCTCCCTCATATTTTACTGCAACCTCCAACATTGTGTAAGTTGAATTCCACCTAGTATCAACATCAAGGCACACCATCTTATCATATTTTATCTTCTCTCTTTCTACACATTTTCTAAACTTTTCAAGCCTTGCCGGAGAAGACCTAACATATCTAGTTGCATTTCGAATTCTAGCAATTGAATCGTGTTGTTCTTTCAAACCATCCTTGACTATTAAATTCAAAATGTGAGCACAACATCGCATATGGAGAAATTTATTCTCTAATATAGCCTCCGGTCCTCTGAGAAATTTCTTTAAATGTGAGATTGCTTTATCATTGGAAGATGCACTATCTAAAGTGATGGTGAATATACGATCTATCCCCCATTGTGCAAATAAATCAAGTAACATCTTCCCGATTGCAACCCCTTTATGACTTCCAATTTGAGGAAAGTTTAGAATTCTTTTACACATCTTCCAATCATCATTAATCCAATGAGCCGTAAGGCACATATAATTAATGTTTTGTACGGATGTCCAAGTATCCGTTGTGAAAGAAACTCTTTGAAAAGCCAAACTCTTTTTTAAGTTTACTAACTCTTCCCCATATATTTTAAGACAATCCCTAGCAACGGTCCATCTACTTGGAATTTTAAATCTTGGTTCCGCTTCATTTAATAACTCCATAAACCCTTCGTGTTCTACAATCCTAAAAGGTTGATTGTCTTTTATACACATTAAGGCTACTTTTTTCCTTAACCTCTCTTGATTGAAAGAGTGAGTTTTAACGGTGCTTAGTTCCTTTGTTATCTTTTCAAATTGCAATGACTTTTGCAATTTATCAAGATTGTTCCTAAGTGGTGATTTAGGACATACGGTTTTCAAATGACTCAACATTGCAGATGTCCCGTTTCGTGAATAGCATCCAATTATTACACGACATAATCGACACTTAGCTTTCTCTTTACCAACCGGAAGGCCTTTAATTTTATCAAAATAGTCCCATACAACTGAATTTTTTTTACCCACACAAGTTTCATCTTTTTTATCATCACATTTTACTTCTTCATCTTCTAAGTTCACATGTATCTACAAACAAAGAAATATATATCTAAAATTTAGAGAACTAGCAAGCAAAAAGAATATTAAAATTGTAGTTTAGATTTGGAATACTGAATACATACCACATCATTTGTTTGGTGTGGATTCTGAGCAGACCCCTGTACTTCTTCTTGTGGCTGAGGTAGATTCCTCTCGGATGGTTCCATCGGAGCTCAACAAACCCAATTGAAACTGAATCTTCCAAATCTAAAACTCTCGGCATACAACAATTAGGTAAAATAGATTTAGGTCAGAGGACTCGGGTCGGGATAGTAAAAGAGACTAATACGTTGAGTGACGACTGACGGACTGAGACTGATGATCGAGTCCTAATCTATCATACTGAAGTTGAAGGCCTAAGTAAGGATGAAGCCCGTGTTGAGAAACCAGAGCCCAATCCATTCTATTTTCAACACAAGTAGACCAGCCCGTGTTCTGTTAAAAATTATTAATTTCTGTTAAAAATTATATGTATTTATTAATTTTTAAAACATATATATTAAATATAATTTATTTATTTATTTTTAATTATCGGTTCGGATCGGATTTTTACGGTTCGGTTTTCACCTATAACCGAACCCGAATAATCGGTTTCGGTTTTTATTTTTGCGGTTTCGGTTTCGGATCGGATTTTTACGGTTCGGTTTTTAACGGTTTTTAACAATTTCAGTTTCAGATTCGAATTTTTTCGGTTTTCTGCTCAGCCCTACCAAGACCCCCACTACCTCCGAGGAGGAGAAATCCTCCTCCAATCATAGACCTGGATGGTCCGCTGCAAAGAAGGACTGTTGTCCCAAGGGCTGATCCAAGTGATCTTCTGCCCTCAAGAGATCCTGATGATCCCACTCCACCATTCACTGAAGAGATAATGAATTCATATATCTCAAGGAAGTTTAAGATGCCTGCCATCAAAGTTTATGATGTCATTGGAGATCCCGCTAACCACGTCAGGACATTCTCTAATGCACTATTGATGCAGCCCGTGAACGACACTATTAAGTGTCGGGCCTTTACTCAAAACCTGTCGGGAATGGCTCAAAGATGGTATAGTTGTTTGCCTCCGAATTCTATTGGGTCCTTCAGAGAGCTTATTCAAGCTTTTATTAAGCAATTCATCAGTGGGAGAGTGCATGAGAAAAGTTCAGCATCCCTCAGGAGCATTGTGAAGGGAACAAAAGAATCCTTGAGAGACTATCTGAATCGTTTCACCAAGGAAGCTTTGAAGGTACCAGACCTTGATGACAAGGTAGCTATGATAGAACTACAGCAGGGGACTAGGGACGAATTGTTCAAGATGTCATTAGCCAAGCGCCTACCTGAAAGCATGTTACAGCTCCAAGATAGGGCCGAAAAGTACATTAAAGTAGAAGAAAGCATGAGGAAGATGGTAGTGAATAACGAGCCTAATGGTGGCAAGAATCGGAAGACTGATCTGCAATATATTGCTAAGGACAAGTATCCTAGAACTGAGCAAAGCAATGATTCAACCCCGAAGAAGGGAGGACCTGGACAAAATTTCACTGAATATGCTAAATTGAACGCTCCTAGAAATCAGATCTTGATGGAAATTGAGAAGGATAGAGATGTTCATTGACCTAAGCCCCTAACGGATGATCCTACCAAGCTGGATAAGAGCAAATATTGCAGATTTCACAAGGATGTTGGTCATGACACCGATGAGTGTAGACAATTGAAGGATGAAATAAAGTTCCTCATTCGAAAAGGAAGGTTGAGCAATTATACCGGAGATGGGGGAGATAGGAATAACAATGGAAGAAAGAATTTCGATGATCGTAGGAGGGAACAAGACGATCAGGGGCGAAATCCCCATCCCAGGACACCGGTGATGAATGCAATCTTTGGAGGACCACGACCCCGAGGGCCAGTGAAAAATACGATTTTTTGGAGGACCAACTGTTGCGGGCTCATCCAGAAACTCGAGGAAAGCCTAACTACAGAAGTTAAGCATATTATCGGGGAATCCCCGAAGAGGGCTAGGACAGGAGTCACAATGACGTTTAATGATTCTGATTTGGAGGGTGTTAAATTTCCGCACGACGATCCTCTAGTCATAACACCGATAATAGGGAACAACCCAGTAAAGAGGGTCCTTGTAGACAATGGTGCCTCGATGGACATTTTGCTTCATGATACCTTTATAAGGATGGGTTATAATGATTCTCAATTAACCCCAACTGATATGGCGATATATGGATTTGTGGGAGTGGAATGTCCCGTGAAAGGGATAATCAAGTTGTCGATGACCATAGTTCAGGAACCAAGAAATGTTAGACTTTATAGTGGTAAAGGCTGGATCAACTTATAATGCAATCATGGGAAGAACGGGAATACATGCTTTCAAGGCAGTCCCTTCTTCATATCATTCAATGATGAAGTTTCCCACCCGGAATGGGATTGGAGAAGAGAGAGGAGATCAAAAGATGGCAAGAAGTTATTATGTGGCCTCACTTAGGGCTGATGGAGTTAGGGGAAGGTTTTGCCTATTGAAGATCTGGATATCCGCGAGAATGATGAGAAAAGAGGGAAGCCAGCAGAAGACTTGATTCTGATTCCTTTGGCTCTCGAGGATCCTGAGAAAGTAATTTTCATTGGAGCGTCACTAGAGGAGCCCCTTAGAGGGAAGTTGGTGAAATTTTTACATGAGAATAGTGATATATTTGCATGGTCAGCAGCTGATATGTCTGGCATAGACCCGGAACTGATAACTCAAAAACTGAACGTATATCCAAATCGGAAGACTCTGAAGCAAAAGAAAAGGAGTTTTGCCCCTGAGAGGCAGGAGGCAATCAAGCAAGAGGTATAAAAGCTCTTGGAGGCTGGTTTTATTGAAAAAATGCAATTTCTGGAGTGGTTAGCAAACCCTGTAATGGTAAAGAAGGCTAATGGAAAATGGAGAATGTGCGTGGATTTTACTGATCTGAATGATGCATGCCCCAAGGATTGTTTCCCGTTGTCAAGGATAGATACATTGATAGATGCTACTACGGGTCATGAGATGCTGAGTTTTATGGATGGATTCAGTGGATACAATCAGATTAAGATGCATAAGGATGACATCCCAAAGGTATCATTTATCACTGACTTTGGTGTTTTCTGTTATCTTGTTATGTCGTTTGGACTCAAGAATGCAGGAGCTACCTATGAAAGGTTGGTTAATAAGAATTTCAAGGATCTTATTGGCAAAGTTATGGAAGTGTATGTTGATGACATGTTAGTTAAAAGTTTGGTGAAGACTGATTATATAACCCATTTGAGGGAAGCTTTTAAGGTGCTAAAATATCATAAAATGATGTTAAATCCTGTAAAGTGCGCTTTCGGAGTAGGATCTGGAAAGTTTTTGGGATTGATGGTCTCCAAGAAAGGAATCAAAGCCAATCCTGATAAAATAAAAGCTGTCTAGGATATGGAACCACCACATTCCATAAAGGACGTTCAAAAACTCACTGGAAGAGTTGCGGCTCTAGGATGATTCATCTCTAAATCTGGAGACAATTGCTTATCGTTCTTCAAATCCTTGAAAAAGGTGAAAGATTTCATATGGACTGAGGAAAGTTAGAAAATGTTTGAGGGATTAGAGAAGTATATGGCACAAGCCACGTTGTTGGCCAAGCCAGCTTTGAATGAGGTTTTGTACCTATATTTGGTTGTTTCAGAGAATGCCTTGAGCGCTGTATTAGTTAAGGAGGAACTTAAAGTCCAGAAACCCATATATTATGTAAGTAAGATTCTGGAAGTTGCGTTCTTACTTCCAAGCTCATAAAATTGAAGTGCTAACAAATCAGCCCTTGAGAAACATCATTCATAGTCCCAAAGCTAGTGGGAGACTGATTAAATGGGCAATAGAATTGGGAGAATTTGACATCAAGTATAAGCCACGAATGACAATAAAAGCCCAGGCGTTGGCTGACTTCGTGGTGGAATGCACCATACCCAACCAAGATGTCAGGGGGCAGGAAGATATTATGCCTTAATCTGCCCCAAGACAGCAGTAAAGGAGACAAAGAAGAGGACGTTAAAGAAAAGGAATATTGGGTTCTCTATTTTGATGGAGCATCAAAAACAAATTCAAGTGGAGCATGGCTAGTTTTACAAAGCCCAGATGGGTTCTTGATTGAATATGACATGAAATTAGACTTCCCAACCATAAATAATGAAGTTGAGTATAAAGCTCTGATAGATGGTCTCGGCCTAGCAGGAACATTGAGGGTCAAGAACTTGAAAGTCTCTGGAGATTCAAAGCTAGTTATATCCCAGGTCAAGGGAGAGTTTGAGGCAAGAGATGAAACAATGGCTAGGTATGTCCGCCTAGTAAGGTCTGTGATGACCCAGTTTGATGAATGCCATATTGAGCATATTCCAAGGGAGGAAAATGCTAAGGCAGATGCGTTGTCTAAGTTCGCTTCATCAGAGATGGTGAAGAGTTCAGGAAGTGTGTACTTCCGCGTTTTGAAAACACAGAACATTAATGTTAAGCTTGTAGCCCCTATAGGGCTAGGGACATCATGGATCGATCCCATTAAAACCTATATTCAAACTGGTTGGATGCTAAATGATGTGACTGAAGCATGAAAATTGGTTGTTCGAGCACTGAGATATTCCCTGATCGATGGGATTCTATACAAAAGATCTTACGTGGTTCCTTATTTAAGATGTCTCAGACTTGATGAGGCATGTTTGGCTCTTGAGGAAGTACACGAAGGTATCTGTGGGAAATACTTGGGGGGCAGAGCCCTGGCACATAAGATAACTCGTTTAGGCTTTTATTGGCCAAAGATGATGGCCGATGCCAAAGACAATATGAAGAAGTGTGAATGTTGTCAGAAACATGCACCAGTTGTTCGACAACCTCCTGAGATGCTGACTTCCATCAATTCTCCCATCCCTTTTCTATGTGGGGAATGGATATACTTGGGCCTTTTCCTATGACCACTGCACAAAGGAAGTTCCTGATTGTAGCTATAGATTATTTTACTAAGTGGATCGTAGCTAAACCTTTAGCCAAGATCGCAACCAAACAGGTTGCGCGATTCCTGTGGGAAAATATTAAGTGTAGATACGGAATTCCCTGAATCCTGGTCACCGATAACGGAACACGGTTCAATAATGAAGAGTTCAGAAAGTATTGTGAGGAGAATGAGATCGAGTTACGGTTTACATCTGTAGCTCATCCACAAGCCAATGGGCAAGCGGAAGTGGAAAATTGCATAATCTTAGATGGGCTGAAGAAGAGGATCGAGAAATCCAGAAATAATTGGGTGGATGAAATACTTCCAATACTTTGGGACTATCGAACTACTTGTAAAGTCACAACTGGAGCAACACCCTTTATGTTGGCATATGAAGCAGAGGTGGTTGTTCCTGTGGAAATATCACACTCGTCTCCCAAAATCCAAGCATACAATGCTGAAGAAAATGAGGAAGGGCAAAGGCTTGCCCTGGATTTAATTGATGAAGTACGAGATGAGGCACATGCCAAGATCGTGGAATACCAAAAAAGGCTTCTTCTGACTACAACTTAAGGGTGAAAGAAAGGTTCTTCAAGTAAGGTGACTTGGTTCTCAGGAAGGTGGAAGCTTCCGATGTTGGGCAGAAGGGAAAACTTGCCCCAAATTGGGAAGGGCCATACAAGATCAAAAGTGTTCAAGGAAGAGGATCCTACAAACTGGAGACTATGGATGGTTTCGAAGTACCAAGGACCTGGCACGTGCAGAACCTGAAAATTTACTATGTGTGAGATGGATGTGCATGATTCTCATTTGCCAAAATGGAAAATAGGTTTAAAAGCACCTGGAAGCTTTGCTTGCTTAGGATTTTATGTTTTATAAGACTATTATTTTTAAATTTTAGTTTTACCAAGACTATTGTAAGGGATGAATCCCAAAAGTTTATGAAATTTATGAAGTTTCCAAAATATGATATTAAGTCCCTGGCATGACAAATGAACTAAATGCGTGAATTCCAATCAGAGCATAAAGTTTGATAAATAAACCAAGTACGAATAAGAGATACAAAGTTTGATAAACAAGATAATCTCAAGGATAAAATAGGATAAATAAACCATGCAGAGCTAGTAAAACTCTAAGGAGCGGAGGTGCCCTCGGCATACATGTCATCATCCCCTCCGCTCTCGCTAGATGTCTCAGCAGTCCCAGTCTCGGAGGAAGAAGAGCTGTGATCAGCTGTTGTAGGCCTAGAAGATGACTCAGGAGGAGGGAGAAGCGGGTCCTGAGGGATATTTTCCGAGACAACTACACGGGTGCGAAACCTCTGTAGTAGAGTCTAATTATCAGGGCATATATAGTTCGCCGTGTCATCTCTGACCCTCATAGACTGAGTAAACTCCTCCGAGTCCAGATAAGAATCAATCGCTCTATCCTTCTCTGCCCTCAGAGTGACCAGCTCGACGTTTGCCTCTCCTAGCTCCTCCTCCTTGCGCTTTATCTTCCTCTCGAGCGAAGCATATTTTCTCTGTTGCCTCCTGAGGGCATTGTAAGCATTATCTAAGGCCTTCTTCCACGACTCGACTTGCCTCATAGCCGCTTGGAAATAAGCATTAGACTGAAACAAAATGATAATTAATAGCGTAAGGCAATAGAAAGCTACGAGTATATAAAGGAAAAAAGAGTTTAAGAGGAGAGATCATACTGAGGCCAGAGACTGAGCGCCCATGAGCTTTATCCTCTCCAAATCTGGGCCCGCCACGATATCAGTGAAGTCCTTAGGGGTCACAGAGTGGTAGGACCAATCCCATGCATGTTTCGTGGATCCAACCACGGTATCCCCCGACGGAACCCCCAGAGAGGCCGGAAAGCACCAATGGCAACAAAAGTGGGAGCAGCAGCAGAAGCAGGAGCAATTGGGACTTCAGTTCCCCCTGAGGAAGCCTCCACCATAGGCTCCTTATGCTTCCTCAAGAAGCTAGGCTCCAAAGCCTTCCCACGGGTATTAAACCCTGTTATGTCACACACACACTGTAGAGGGGGTGAATAGAGTGTATAGTACACTCAAATCGAACTTTAAGAACTTAAGTAACAGAAAACAAGCTTTATTGAAACAATAAACTCTGTTACAGTATGGAACTGTTACCTCTCAGTGATGAACAAATATCACGAGAGCTGCTAGGGTTACAATGAATAATCTTCTCTAATAATGATAACACTTATAGTGTAAACCCTATGTCTGTGTTTATATACTACACAGTTACAAGATAATCGCTAATTGATATGGAATATAATTCTGCTTCCTAAAATATATCAATCAGATATCTTTTCTTCCAAGTATTCCATTTTTCACGGAATTCCTTCTTCATGCGTATCTCTTCTTATGTTTATCTCAATCTTCTTTCCTTTAATCAGCTACTGTCCTTATCTGATTATCCTTCAGCACTTAAGTTCTGATATCTATCTTCTGATGATTATCTCCTGATAACATACGTACTGATACCCTTAAGTCCTGACTTCCAGTATAAGTACTGATCAACAGTTAAGTACTGATTTATCATGTTCAGTAAGATCTGAAAGCTAAACATAAAACATATTAGCCATGACATTATCAAATATATCTAACAAACCCTGTTAGCCAGGCCTTTTTCATCCTCGATGTTTCCTCAACGACAGGCAGGTTATCTTCATTGATTTCCTTTGCAACTGCAAAAACAAAAGAGAAACAAAAATAAGTGGTGTCAATAATGCATGAAAGAAAGTAAAAATAAGAATGGAAGAAAAATACCCTGCATAGAAACTGTGGAAAGCCCCACATGGATCAGGGAAAACTCCTCTAATAAATCCAGTTGGGAGTTACGCCATTATCCTTTGTGAGCTCATTATAGATGATAGTCTCTTCGGGAGTAAGGTGAATGAATTTGAGGCTACCATCGCTGACCTTCCCGAAGGAAGATCTAAAGAGAGTGCCCCAGTCTCCATTCTCCCACTGAAGCCCGACAAAGATATCCCTCCAGTGTTGGTTATTGTCAGGGATCAAGGCACTGTTAAAAATCTATTTGTATTTGGGCCTTTGTCTAATATAAACCCAGCCACAAGAGTTTTGAGAACTATTGTAACACTGAATTTTTTTCCTAAAAACAGCTACTGACAGAGGGAAACCGCTTCTAAGACACAAAACCATGAAACATAAAATATTTCTCCAAGCATTAGGGGGAAGCTGATAAGGACTAATTTGTAAGTCTGCTAATAAAATGGTAATGAACTCATGAAATGGAAACCTAAGCCCTGCAGTAAGGGCATCTGCATAGATGAATAGAGTGTCGGACTTCTAGTGGCATGTGCGATCACCACCTTCAGCAGAGGCTATCCTAAGGGGGGACGGACGTTGTATGTTGCGTTAAGCTTGTTAATAGCATCTACATTGTACCATTTGTTACAATAGTCAAATGAATCTAAATGTGCATTAGATGGGTATTCATCCCCCCTAGTGTTAATCATGTCTATTAATGACATATAAGAAAAGCGGATTTCGATATCATTACCTAGTTTAGAAGCAGAAGCGATCTTAGCAGCCCTCTCAGAACTCTTATCTGCCATTAATGAAGGAAGGAGAAGAACTTGAGGCTGAGGGAGTAGTAGAAAGGAGGCCGAAGAAGGGTTGTTTTTCTACCGTAAAATTCTTGAAGGCAGGAGAGAAGGGAGATAGGGGAGAGCTTTGGAGAGAAGTGAGAAGTGAGAAGTGAATTGTGAAATGAGAAGTGAAGTGTGAAAGAAATCACACTCCTCTCCCACATATGTATATTACTCCCATCCGGTCATTTGGGCCGGTAGAATGGGGAGTTTAACCGGCTATAGCCGGTCAAAAGCCTATTTGGGCCCAAACCTGGACAGCTCTAGAAAGATCTAAAAAATTCTGGAAAATAAAATATTGAATTATATAAATAATTCAAAGGATACTGTGAAACTCCAGAACATTCTGGATTTTGGGCTTAAAAGCCCAGAAAGATTGGGCCCAGCCCAAGGATTGAAGTTTGGCCCTATTTCAGAAAAATTGGGCGCCCAAGGATTGAAGTTTGACCCCATTTCTGAAAAATTGGGCCCATATTAAAAAAGCCAATGAAAGGCCCAAGTTTTGAAGTTTAGCCCAATTAAAATTCAAGAACTACATCATGACCTACATTCGGTCAGGATTCTGATTTAATTCCTGGTCGACAACTTCTGCTCGAAAATGCCCACGACCAGAAAATAATGGCCCTTAATTCGGTCAAAAAGAGACAAGCATCAGGTTTTGACCGAAAATTCGATTAGGAATTCTGATCGAAGGTTTCTGATCGAAAATCCCACAATCAGATAATACAGGGACATTATTTGGTCAAAAGCTAATTTAGCAAATAAATCTTGACCGAATTTCGGTCAGGATTCTGGTCGAACAGCTCTGGTTGAAATCACAAACGATAAGGATTTAATGGGAGCTTTATTCGGTCAAACAGCTCTGATCGACTACTTCTGCTCGAAATGAGCTTCGACCAGAACCAAGAGGAACGTTCTTCGACCAAAATCCTGGTCGAAAAGATTCCTGGTCGAAATTACATTTAAAAAAGAGTAAAAATGAAAGAAAAAAGGAAAAGGGGGAAAATTCCTAAGAAAATTCATGAAAATTGCAGAAAATTAAGGATATCCCTGAAAAATTCCTGAAAAATTATGAATATATCCTGGAAATTAGGAATAAATCCTAAAAATGAAGAAAATTTCTCAAAAATATCAGAAAAATTATGAATATTTTCTGAAAATTAAGAAAATTCCTCAAAAATATCATAAAAATATGAATATTTTCTAAAAATTAAGGAAAAATCCCAGAAATTAAGGAAAAATTCATGTAAATCCCAGAATTTACTGGAAATTCCTGTAAATGAAGGAAAAATCCCAGAAATTAAGGAAAAATTCATGTAAACTAAGGAAAATCCCAGAAATTAGGAAAAATTCCTATAAATTAAGTAAAAATCCCAGAGATTAAGGGAAAATTTCTGTAAATTAAGGAAAATCCCAGAAATTAAGGGAAAATTCTTGTAAACTAAGGAAAAATAATAGAAAATTCCTAGAAACATGAATAATGTAAGAAAACAATAGGGGAGTCCTGATAAAAGTCTGAAGCCACGTACAAGGTAAATCGTTGTAAACGTGTAGGTCGCTCCACACTTTACGCAAGAAACGATACCCTGTAAGGGAATAAGTGAACTTAATTTCTGCGAAATCTTTTACGGTTTCCCAGAATTTGGGGGGCAAATGATAGGGGATAAAATAAATCTTAGTTGCATTAATTGCACCTAGGACTGCAATGCCCATTAAAGAAGGCCATATGTATGACATTCAAACCAAGAACGTTAACACATTGATTAGGCCTGATGGAACAAAGAAGACCCAATAGCCCTAAATATTAATTAATTTTTTAATTAATTAATAAGGGATAAATCAGCTGATCAGTAAAGCCCAAATGAGGACATAATTCTTTGGATATTGGCCTCCAAGAAATCCCATAGGATAAGGAATCAACTTTCTACATTATAGGACTCCAAAATCCATTCTAATTCTGAGACTGGCCCACCAAGTCTCCTAACCCTAGTCCAATTCAAGGACTCCCAACATCTATATAAGAGGCCTTACCCCACAAATTAGAACTAGGTTTTTTGATTTGATCATTGGCAATCAGCAAGGTACGTAGGCATCTTATTAAGGCAGATCGAGTCACGAGACACAACAACATTCAAATCGAGTCTCGAAACTCACGAACCCTAGTAGTAAATACAGCAATTAATACACCCTGGTTTTATATCCATAACAAAAGTTATTATTTATAAATTATTTCAAATAAAACACACATAGAGATGAGGTTATCTAACAAAATATAAAATATAGATAGTGATGAACAAACCTTTATTGGAAATTTCATCAAACATGTATGCTACATAAGTAACTATAAAAAATTGGCTGAGAAGTAGATAAGCTATAATTAACAGTTTATGTGGCTTAATGACATATACCTGATCTAGTATAACCCATTGACATCCTTCTTTTTTAATGACATACATATGTCTTCATCTGAACAAAAAATCATAAATAATCACAATATTAATATATACACACACAGATCAAGGATATGAAGCAATTAAGAATTTAAAAATAGAGATGCTTTGTGATATTGATATGGAGAGTGAAAATTGAGAGAATTAAAAAAGGTGAAGAAGGAGAAAAAATGATGATTTGATTTTGTGTGTGAATTGCCGAGAGAAATATGAGAGACATTTACAATTTTGAAAATTGAGAAAAAAACAAGAAAGATGAAGAGGAGAAACAGTAGAATTAAAAAAAAATTAAACGTATTATTAACTGCTATAATCATGGCGTGATTTAAGGGTATAAATTGATATGTTAGGTTAGTTTCTATATAGATTAAAATGTGAAAAATCTATGCATATGTGTATAATATAAAGTTTTATATGTAAAAAAATAAAGTGGGTCATGAATTACGGTCATGCTAAATTACAAGCCTGTGATGAAATCCCACGTCATCGGTTATCATATAAAAATAATATATTTTCTTTATAATAACTTTAAATAATAATATCATGCTAATTTTAAAATATACATAATCATTATAGCCAACTCCACTCAGAAAAATACCATTAGCAAACTTTACATATCAATTATTTTAAATTATTTTAATCAATCATTTTTCCTAACACACACAAAATGCGTAATATGTAAATTGTCCATCCGATATGATATGTGATAATATAGTTATCAGCTTTTTATCATTTTTTTCCTATTTATTGTGATAAAAGATTAGAGGACATAGGTAAATGTTAAATGTGTATTAAAATGGTTATAATTCACCAATTTTTTAAAAGTGATTATTTTTGTTAAAAAATTCACAAAGAAGTTAAGGGCATGTTTACTTGTGGAAATTTTTTCCAATTTTTCTTTTCTAAATTTTCTAAAGTTTTCTAACTTTTTTATTTCTTAGAAAAAATGGAAACCACAAATACCTGTTCCAAAACAAAATTTTAGCACAGGGATGTTTTTCTTTTTATGAATTCTAATTATAATTAACAACAATTTTGACTTTTGATAACATTGTTTTATTATATTGGCTACACTCATATTCTTTTACATATCTAAAACTAATAAAGAAATCTAAAATTATTATTTTTAAGTGAATAATTATTTTTAATTAACATTAATTTATTTTCAAGTGATGCACGCATGTTCTTTTACATATCTAAACTAATAAAAATATTCAACATTATCATTTTCAAGTGCATAATTATTTTTAATTGACATTAATGCATTTTCAATTGAAGAAATAGTATTTGTATTTTTAACTCAAGCAAGGATATTCTAGACTTTAATCTAATGATAAAAATGGTCAATCTAGATATTTATACTAGAATTATAAATAAAATAAATAAACTTTCAACATTATTTTATCATTTTCATATATTATACTCTATTACTTAAGCTTTTATTTATAGGTTTCAAATGAATATTAATTTACATTAGAATGTTATAAATGAAATGATTATACTAGAAATTGTGTTCATAATTAATATTAATTTGGATGTTCATAAATACAACTAAGGTTGTAACACCCGCTTGTTTTTCATTTTCTAGGTTTAGAAAACACTAAAATATGTTTTTCAAAATTTTCAATTATGTAGTTATAATCTGAAAAACATGTTTTCTAGTTTTCTATTTCTTTTTTGGAAAAATACTTAAATGGAACATATTTTCTGTTATTCTAATTTTCATAAAAAAGATTTTCGGAAAAATGGTGAATTAAACACCCCTTAAAGTTGTCATTTTTTCTCATTGTAGTTATGAATAAATTTTACAAAAAATTAAATATGTGGGTATGTACGAGTTATATAAGTAACATGAGTATATCAAATAAAATTTTTATATTTTATGATATATTTCAAATCACTTCATTTTTTTTATCAAAATAAGGGCACTTAACTTTTATTGTGGCATAATTATTCATAAAAGTAAATTTTGTGTTTAATAAGTAACTTTGAACTATTATTTAGTTCATTTAAATAAAGTTTAACTAATTGTTATTATATTAATCTTAACATCTTTTGCTTTGTTCTCTAGCATTTTTTCTCTTAATGTGAGGGGCTTTGTTCAATTTTTGTCGCCGAAAATCTCAATTATTTTTTTATTTTATTTTGTTAATTTATCTCTTGTTTTTCTTCCATTTAAGTTTTGTTTAGTTTTATCGAGAGTTTGATTTTATATTGGTTTTATAATGTCCAGGATAAGATTTACGAAATTTTCATGACTGATTTCTCAAAACAACGTTTAGAAGATTACAAATCGTTTGGAAAAAAGGTTAAAGAGCATATGACTATGTATTTAATTAATTTCGTACCTTTCATTATTGATTAGTCCTTTTTTGAATTAAAAAAATTAGTTATTGTTGTAGATGTTTATAAGGTAATGGATA
Organism: Apium graveolens; assembly: GCF_009905375.1. Taxonomy (NCBI): domain Eukaryota; kingdom Viridiplantae; phylum Streptophyta; class Magnoliopsida; order Apiales; family Apiaceae; genus Apium; species Apium graveolens. The sequence continues at coordinate 124,515,878 of NC_133656.1, read as the reverse complement.
AGTACTAATTTTATTAATTTGGAATTTATATATCATTATTGAGTCAGTGATAAAAATATATTTTAAAGACGTGTATTAGTAAAATTAATCATATTTAACTTTAAATTAGAAGAAATGTTTAATTTAGAATATATTTATAAATACAACTAAAAATATGACATATTTATAAATCACCTTTTGAAATATGACTTATTAGAAAAAATATATAAAAAATTCTTCATAGTTGAACCTCTTTAAATTAATAGATTCAGGACTTCTAAAATAATTAGTTTAGTTAACCAAACTTTATCTAGAATAAAAAAATATGTTATCTGCACTATATTGGTACAGAAAAAAAAATATTATTTTAATAATATTATTATTTTATAGATTATGAGTATTTAACATGTTACAAATGTAAACCAACAATTTAATGGTAAAATCCAAATTGTTATTATGATCGATTTAATTGAAAAATCATATTTAGTCAATATCTTGGTCAAAAATGGGCATGACATCAAGTTGATGACATCAGACTCAAGTGGGCGCTGGGCTTTGAAGTTTGTATAAGTTAAAGAGGTTTGTTTGTGAGCATCCTCTGGGATATACACCTCAAGATCTCTCATCTCTCTCGCTAGAACCAGCTCCTGCATTTATCCGGTGAGTTCCTTTTAATATCATTCAACTTTTCCTACATTTATATGTTTTCTTTTTAAGTATTTGATTAAAACTGTGTCCAATTTACATTTGTACCTTTATCGGAGTAGGGACTAGCTTAGACTACACAAGTACATTACATATTCATCCTAGTGTTCAACTTCGGCCTATGCTCACCAATAATACTACAAGAGTCTTCCCAAGGATATCTGATCTCCCAGCTGAAACTTGATAATCAGAACCTGCATTACAACATCTATTTCCCTACTTTTACTTTATATAATACATAACGTTCCAACTCTTTGACAAGAACACAATGTTCTAATTTTACATCCGTTTCATCCTAGTGTTCTCATAATTTATTGATCCACAAACAATATATTACTAATTACCTTGATTACCTAACCATATGAAAGGAAACATAAGACCAACTTCAATAATTGACACCTTTGAAGACATGCTAACTTTGCTGCATCACTAAAAATAATATATATCTTCTATCTTTTATTTTGGTGCCTTTTTATATAAAAAATGCACACGGATAACCAGATCAGATCAATTTCGGATTGGATCCACTTTCTGATTATGACATAACTGGAGACCATTCGGATCGGATCGGATGTTATTCGGATCGGGTCTAATTCGGATTAAAAGCGGATAAAATTCAGATTAAATTCCGTTTGGATATTTTCAGATCATAACTTATTTATTTTTTCAATTTGTTAGACTCAAAATAGGGTGCTTTAATTGTTGGCACCCTATTTTATGGAATGTCAACTTAAGTTTGGCATCCCATTCCACCTCGTTGGCATCTCTTCGGCACACTTGCAACTCCAATAGTATGCTAACAAGAGTGTCATGTCATACCAATGGCGTTGACAGCCCTTGTCAGAGTTGCTTCAAGAATAAGCAATATGAAAACTAAACATATTAAATGCTTCCTTTCACTCTCTCTATACGTAGTCAATACTCAAGAGGCTAACTTAGGTTTTCCCCGACCGACCTTAGAAGATTAGTAGAAGGAAAAACTTTGAGCCTTACTAGTATCCGAAACTCAGCTTTGGCTGGAGATAAAAATTTATAATTTTTAGCCCCAAATCTATTTATATCTCTATGTAGTCATAGATTTATGTAGTTATGTCAATTCAGATTTCTAGGAAATTTATATCAATTTAGTCATTGACATTTGTTTTGGACCTCTCTGGCATTGTTTTCTGGATTTTAAAATAACTTTCAGCCTTCTCAGCTAATAGCTTAGTAGATGGTCTTCGCAAAAAGGAAATTTTAGATACTAATATGAGTTCTTTTAAGATAAATTAAAAAAATAAATACCATTACACTCTTGGTTGTTTAAACTATCATAATTTCAGTTATCTATGCTATGAATTTACAGTTTTATCTGTTTCCTATATGGTGGTTACATATGTAGTTGCTGCGTTTTTTAATAGAAAAACACCTAACCAAAGGCATAATTCGTTTTATCAGGAATTCCTCAAAATTTGATTCTTCCAAGCACAATGTCTGTTGAAAATCTGCCTAGTGTAAGATCTGTACTCTCAATACTTGCACCACTTGCTGCTTCTGCCGTGATAATCCGAAGCCTAACTAATGACTTTGTTCCCAACGAACTAAATGAATATGTGTCCTCTAAGATTTACAAAATTTTCAAGTACTTCTCTTCGGAATTCACTATTGTTATTGAAGAATTTAGAGGTCTTTCACGCAATCAAATGTTTGAGGCAGCTGACATTTACTTATCCACTAAAGTCACTTCATCGACCCGTAGGATGAAGCTTGGTAAGTCTGAAAATGAGAAAAATGTTGTGATCACAGTGGATAAAGACGAAGAGGTCTTTGATTCTTTTGAAGATGTACAAGTCAAATGGAAGTTGATAAGTACTGAAGCTAAATCATCGAGTCATCACGGCCCGGGACAACATTTAAGAGACCTAAATGCAACTCTAAAATCCGAGGTTAGATCATACGAGTTGAGTTTTCACAAAAAACATAAAGAAAAGGTGGTGAGTACTTACTTGGCACGTGTTCTTGAGATATCAAAAGTCATCAAACAAGAAACCAAGGCGATAAAGATTCGAACGGCAGGGTATGGTGGCAAATGGAATTCAGAGGATACTAATCTTGACCACCCAATGACCTTCAAGAATTTGGCTCTGGATTCAAAGCTTAAAAATAAAATTATAGAGGATTTAGAAACGTTTAAGAAAGGGAAGCATTTCTACCAAAGAATTGGAAGAGCTTGGAAACGTGGATATTTGTTGTATGGACCTCCTGGTACCGGAAAATCAAGCTTGACTGCTGCGATGGCTAATTATCTCAATTTTGACATCTATGACTTGGATTTAACAGAGGTAAGCTATAATTCAGATTTAAGGCGATTGTTGCTTTCATTGTCCAGCCAGTCAATACTGGTCATTGAGGATATAGATTGTTCTATCAAATTACAAAGTAGAGACTCCGAGGATGATCCTGATGCGACTAAAGAGAAGGTTAGTTTTGTTATATAGTAGACAATTTTTAGCAGGTTTTTTGGAGTAATTGAGTAAGTATTTATCAGAGGTTTTGATTCAGTGAACTTGCCCTGCTGCTTATTGCTTCTGCAATTGCAGAAGTTGCCTATATGTGGTCCCAGCCTCCCAGGGAAGGTCTGCTAGATGACATACAGAAAATGAGAAAATACAACTTAATTATTAAATATAACACAGTTGATGAATACTTGTCATAAGTAAAATATTGGAATTCGCTCCTAGAAACTTTTGTTGTTTAATACTGCGACATATTGGTCTTTTGGTTGAACTGTTTGGTATTGATTGTTTTTCAGGTAACACTTTCTGGGCTCCTGAACTTTATTGATGGTCTTTGGTCTTGTTGCGGAGAAGAACGAATCATTGTTTTCACGACCAATCACATAGAAAAACTGGATCCCGCATTACTGAGGCCAGGCCGTATGGACATGCACATACACATGTCTTACTGCACATTTTCTGCATTCAAGCAGCTAGCTTTCAACTATTTAGGCATCCTGCACCATCCACACTTCGTCCAGATTGAAGATCTTTTAAAAAGGGCAGATACAACTCCTGCAGCGATTGCAGGAGAGTTGATGAAAAACAACGATCCTGAAGTTTCAATCTGTGGCCTTCTTAAATTCCTTGAGCACAAAGTAGCAGAACAGGGCTCAACAAATACCGAGGCAGAAGTTTGTAGTTCTCCAAAACCACTGTGTGGACCTAAGCGGCAGATAGCATGTCAGAGCATATAAACTTCAAAAGTTCATCGAGAGTGTTCAATTCTTATTCAGTCAGAAAAATAAATCTACAAACGGTATTTTTTAAAGAAAACTTTTTTATGCACCTTAAACAACATATAGAAAGTCTATTTACTTCTCAGTCCAACTCTGTATTTACTGCCTATCTTAAGTCTTTACTCATTTCGTCAGTGCATAGATCTATTTAACCAGAATGCCCCTGTGTTTTGAGTTCAGTTGAGAACCAAAATCACCCTAAGAACGTTTAGAAGTGAGAACCGTAATGAATATAACTGGGAAAGTTCCTTTCGCTGCTCATCAGTGACTTGTATTAACTGATGTTCCTATTAAAACAAGTGAAACAGTTAAGAGTTCTGATATCTCATCCTGAACTGGTTCTCCAGTCGATTCAACAGATACCCTATGTTATCCAATTACGTATCAAATATCAAATGTTGTATTATGTGCCAATAATTTGTTATATTTGGTCATATAATTACTATTTTGTGAAAATCATTTGTCTAAAACCAGTTGGCAGTTGTTGACATTAAAAACTCGTCTGCACGTATTTCTGGCGCCTCATAAATTAATCTTAGCCTTATTCTTGGATCTTAGGCTAATCATAGTTAGTAATGTCTAATTATCTACTTCCATGTCTATTGAACTCAGTAGACTTCGCTCCAATTTGAGCAACACTGCATCTATACAAATCTTGATAACATGCAGATGTCATATGCTAGTATTTTATTTATTTTACTAAATTAGTATTATTTTTTTGTTGAAACTGTAAACGCACCACAAAACTTGTGCTGCATTTCAAATGGCAATATATTTTTGGGCAAAAAGAAATGGCATGCTATCTAAATAGCTGCTATCAAAATTTCACTTCCAACAGGAGAAGCCCGAAGGTAACATAAGGAAGCTCCACATTTTGCTTTGCATAAACAGTGTACCCGTACACACTAACATACCAAACCCGGCACCAAAACAAACAATATGTGAGAAACTGAGAATGAAATAAAAAACAGCCATTTATTTACTGGAACAAGAACCACTCTTATTCTGAAATGTCAATTCACAAACAAATATTCATTTAAAGTCGTGTTTCCTAAATATAATTTTTTTCACCACTCACATCCTATGCACATCAAGAAAACCAATTTGGTGAAACACTACTCTGGATAAAAACCAAGGCAAAAGGAAACTATTCTACAAACAATGAGATTATGCCTCAGACACTGCCAAGTTCTTAATCCAACCCATTAGGATTTAATTCTATTGCTAAGCCGGTCACATTATATCTCACCCTTGATACTGCCTACCCTTGCGCTGTATCATTCTTTGTCCACCTTTGTCTCAATAAGATGGAGGAGCCTGTTGTATAATATATATTTGTACAATTGTATTGGACAAATTCCTTGATATATCTACTAGTATGTCAAAGCAAAGCAGCTAGCATGGCCCCCGGATCTGATTGCGCTATTGGTGAACTTGATGGAGGAGCTTGTTGGGTAATAGGTTGAGGTGGATGGGAAGCTGACGGAATGCTAATTAACTGTTCTTTGATAAATTCCTTTAACCTGTTCAGAAAAAGAGTCAGATAAAACACCCCAGTTATGACTTTTGACGTAAATATATGCTTGCATTTAATATACATACTCGTGTGTTAGTGCAGGGTCCCCTGAGGCCACTGTCATGCGAAGCTGTGTTCTATCGGCAGGATCTGTTTCAATTCTTACCTGCAAATGTGGTCCCAAAGAAGAAATTATAAATTTTTGTACGTATCTGACAGCAGGCTAATTAGGCTTTAGATTATAAGAAGATTTTGTAATTGTGCATGTAGAAAATTGCTTTTATAAGATAACTTAGCTATATGACTAGTACTTGATCCGCACTTGACCATACACGGTATTGCAAAAATACTACAACAAAGATATAATTGCAAATTCGTCAACTCCTAATATCCAGCCTAATCTTGGAAATTCGAGACCATGCCATTTCAACTGTGATTTAGGCAGGCTGAGGCTCATATAAGATCAACTCATGTTGTAAAAGCTTTAACTGCAGTTGCCAGTTTGGAAAAGTAAAAAAATGAAGGCATTCAAGAACCTAAGAAGGAAATCAATACAACAGCCTAAATTTTTAAGGGACAATGCTCAATGTTAGAAAGCCTTAACCGATGTCCATATATCTTGCCCAAAATCCATATTTTTCTTGAGAGCAACAGGTCTCCACTCCTAAGAGATGCAAGGTCTACGTAAATCTGACCCTCCCCAGTCCTCAGAACCTACTTCTGAGTGGGATATGTTTGGTTTGGCTTTAGAACATACAAGTGAACTTTAAATAACAGAGGCAAGAATCTGATTCTCATGTGTTTGTTCATAGATTCACAAAATCATCCGTTTCAGGATATTTTTATTTTGTTTGAGAGTAGACGCATAGTTGTCAAGGAAAAAGCGAAAAAAGAAGCTCTTACCAAGCATAGCATGGCTCGTGTACTTTCTGAAAAGAAAGTCGTGCTGGCGACCATATTATTTGTATTAGGATCCTGAAGAGAAACAGAAGATATTGTCTTATTAAACATTACAAGAGATGTGTGGGTTAAAATCAACAGAAATTGCAGTGTTGTAGATACTCACCAGTCCTGGACAAACCATTAAGTGGTAACTATTCAGTAAGCTCGCCATTTCTATGAGAGGCATTGGTCTTACACCCCTGACCTGTTCATATTGATACAAGATATGGTCAAAGATATGCATATTCAAACAAATGGAGAAGACCGAAAAGCATCTATTACATGATCAAGTATCCTTATTTTTCTGCCAAGCGATCAAGTAATTTAAACAGATAACTTTTAACAAGCAGTATCTTATCATAAAAGATTACCACTCTTTTATCTCACTCCAACCATCACTCATTCCCATATATAACATTTATCTGTCAATTACAATCCCCCACTAACAACTCGTTTACACCAGAATTAAATAGTAAGGTATGCATGTTCAATACAACAATTTAGTTCCTGTACTACAGGTTTTGTGATTTAATCTTAGAATTTTGAACTGAACCGAAGTCCACTCCCCTCTATGAATCTCTTGTTTTTCTGTTCATTTTATCATGTAAGAAACCATGTAGAATCAACTGGTGACCAACTGAACCAAATGAATTAGCAGCATTATGTTACTTGAGACAAATTGATTTTTCCAAACAGGAGAAAATTAGAATCTCTCCATGATAAAATCAATTAGTGCTAAATACACGGAAGCAAAAAACATATGGAAATGTATTATGCTTCCATGCTGGCCTAAATGAATGGTAGGTAAAAGAATATCAGAAGATTCTTAGGTAAGTTCCATTGCTGCTGCTTCTTTTTTCCTTTTTTCTACTAGCATGGGCAAAAAATCCAGTGTACATTTTTGATAGCCCTTTTGTTTATTTAAATTTCAAATGTCGGATATATATTGATAAAACTGCAATAAAACACTATTAATTAGTGTATGGCCCTATCTGTTACTTGAAAAAGGACAGATATTAGGAATTAGTTAAGACTAAAATTAAACATTTATAAATTTCTTAGCTCCTACGTATACTTTCTAAGGTTAAATAATGACCTCTTATAAGGAAATAAGACCAACTGCCTAGTTCAAATATTTTCTTATTCACAACACTTTACCTCCATGCAGTACACTGGTATGCCTAAAGGAAATCTAAATGATATCTAGGGACTAATAAATTCAAAAAATGTTTTGATGTATGTTGCAATCGAGATATGTAATACAACCTCATTTATATTGAAGTCATAAATTTAATTATCGTGGCATATTTATGAAAGTTTATTACGCTGACCTTCCACACTAGTTCATAAATGTTTATATTCACCAATTTCAATATACATACCACTTCTTGAAGTTTCAAAGGTGGACCGGATAGTGATCTCCACTGGGTGAAAAACTCTTCTGGTGAGACTGGTATTGGCTGAAGAAATTTATTCAGAACTGCAGGAACCCGAAGTTTAACATTGACCTGCAATACCAAAAATAAGTACACCAACTACTTGCACGCAAAATATTTATTGCACAAAAATTCCTTTATAGGACTATACCAGATCGGTTCCAAACTTGTAGGAGAATTCAAGTACAGCTAGATCCCTACTAGGGCGTAGATTGACAACTTCAAGTGGACATTGCACCTAGAAAATTTAACATTAGAAAGCTACCAAGTAAAATTTTAAAGAAAAACAGGTGGCATATATTGCATTCACAGTCTAGTTGTAGCATAAGCAACAAACTCACTTGTGCCCGTGGAGGAATAGTTTGTGGTACTTCTGAAAGCTCTAACTTCAGATGGGATGGAGCCAACATCAGTGCCTGAACTGAAACGAGTGGAGCAGTATTCTTGTTTCCCAAGAAAAGTACAAGTCGACCTTGATGAGATCGCCACTCTGCCTTAATGCCAATCTGAAATGATAAATAAACTTAATTCATTATATCTATGGATAAGTTATTTCAAATTTATGTTAAAAAGAGTTACAGAGTGATAAAATAACAGTATTTAAATTGCAAGTCGTAACTTTGCAAGTGGCATTACCTGAACGTAAGGGTCTTCATACAAGACGCCGCTATCTTTCAGACATAAAGCATAAAACCTTTCGGCAACATTTCCAATTGGCTACAAGCACAAACATAGGTCATTAAAGAATCATAATGTTTCTATCAAAAACTAAACAAAGTTTTGCTTTCGTATCAACTATCTTGATACAAATAGAGTTCTTTTTGATTATGAAGACGATAAGTAACATTTGCACAATGAAGCAGTCTGAGATGAATAAGCTAACAAATCTAACTACAATATAATTTGTGATATGCTGTCCATACAATTTCTTGTACATAGAAAGGGCGAGGCGACTTTGTTTGCCCAGCTTAAAATACCTAAGAGAAAACAGTATCTCATTTAACTTAAAACAAGTATCAGGAACTACATTATTTAAAATACTTTAGGCTGCTGCTAGCACTGAGCTCACTGCAGCATTCAGCCTGTTCATGGGGAGAGAGGTAAATGGATAATGTCAAGCCCTTATCCCTCAAGACACTTTTATTTCTTATATAACAATGCAAATGACTGGGTTAGGGCCAAACTATGACAATGACAGGGAAAGCTAATTACCAAAATTTGTCTAACCTCCAAGCATGGTAAAGTTCCTTGATTTGAAAATTTACCAGAGGAAAGTCATATTCAAACTTAACAAAATTTAACAGCACATAAAAGGTTAGGTCAGGCATGTAAAATCAAAGATATCATATGCAACCCATTTTCCAAAATGGAAACACGATTAGGGAGGAACCTTAAGCCAAAAAATGGCCTTCACTAAAATTTGTAGATATTTTAAAATCAATTTCTTCCAGCTTTTATAAGATCTATGTGCCCAGTTATATTCAAGCCTCAGCATCGCCTAAACTTAGGGGGGGAGGGGGGGGGGGGTTATAAACTACCAACAATTAGCTGTTAAGTGTTGATATTGAAGCTTGCTAGGTTCAGAGTTTAACTGATTCGTACGCTACCAAGCTGAAGTAAGCAACATTTCCAAAGCAGGCAGTATGATAATCTACTTACAAAAGAAACATTTAAAAACCAGTTGGAGCTCAGTGTCAATATTAGCAAACTTTCTTAACTGGGTGCACCATACACAACAGCTAGGAAGTGCGCATATGGTCGGTTGCCCCGATCCAAAAAATTCATAACCTAGTTTAGAAAACTTGAGTACAATAGAAAAAATGGACTACGTTTTAATTTAAAAGCAGAATTTTGTGATATCTAAATATTGTCATCCCCAAAACATATACACAAAAAAATGTATGTATATATACGTCACTATTATATAATTATCAACTTAATTAATTATGATTTAATATATTTTTATATATTAATGGTATATAAGCTGTTTTTTTTACCGTTGGCTATCTTGGCTTTATATAACAAATTTATGAAAAATATATAATATAATTAAAATAAGAGGGTGATTACATTTTATATACTTATTCTACATCACTTTTCATTCTTTTGAATGTAATCCATTATAATACATATTTATTATGTAGTTTTCTACTTGAACTATGTTAAAATTGTGTTTCATGTAGGTAAATAAATTTTATATAGAGGAGCACTAAGCTAAAACTCTAAACTGCTACATAGATCCACCCCTAAATATTTTTCACAAGTAAATAAACATTAAAGTCCCACAGAATTTTTCTAAGGTAAAAGAATAGCTCTTTTAGGAGAAGCAACAGAACATGCCCAGATTACTGAACATCTACATGAGTCTAGACCACCTATTTTCCGCAGGACAAGGTTAAAAAACACTACAAAGTCCAGCAGAAGCAAGAAAGAATTACAGCATCTACTAACAATTGAAATATAGCAACTTCTGGTATTCATTAACCCCTAGCACAACTTCTCTCTTACAACATCCATTCTTCCTCCAAACATCATTCAAAAATTGTCGATTGCTAGTCCTCGTTATCATAGGGTAACTTATCCAAATTAATTTTTTCCCCGCAGGGGGTATAATAAAATATGAAAATTTAAGATTACAGCACGTGATTTTAGACAGTACATATCCACAAATGTCTTTCATAGACCAGTACCCTTGTATATGCTACAAGATGTTATAATTATTATATACTGCTGTATAGTGTACATGTCTCTGTCAAATAGTGTTATATGCTACTATGTTCATTGTTCATGATTTATAAGCTACTATGTTCATGATTCATAAGTTGACATAAATTGCCAACTTTAGTTAATAACTAATACAGGGGTAAAAGACGCACCTGCACAGTATTAGTCTGATCTCCAACAATTGCGAGGGCTAGAGCATCTACGGCAGTTGAGGTACCTTCAGATCCAGTTACTGAATTTTGTTCAGATTCGACTGAAGCAACAGGAGGACCTTCAATCGCCAGTGGACTTAAAAGATCACCAAGGAGATCTGGTGAAGATGCAGAGGTTTGAAGATTTGTTGCACTCCCATTTGACTGTGTTAATACTTGGTCTGTAGTGCTATGACTCTGTAACAAAAATGATTAATTTATGGTATAAAAATATTTTCCAAAACATATTTGGCAATTTGATAAAATACAGTGGATATGTATGTTATTGTTACCTCATTGCTCATGCTAGGCACTTTAACCGGACCTAGCTGGGGCTCAGGTGGAATTCCATTAACAGGGGGTTGATCTGTCACTGTCAGAGCATTGGACATTTGCTGTTGTGCCCGTAACTTGATAGCACTTTGCTCCGCAGTATCAGCTTCAGTATCTTCTGCTTTTTTAATTAATGACGACTGGATTTTAAGATGAGATGGTATAGTTAGGCAGTGCACACAGGAAGACAGCTATAAAATACTAGTGGATATGATAATTAATAACAAATTCAATCCCCACTTATGGAAAGAGGATTAAGGAAATACTAAAAAAAATCTGAATTTACCTTACGCTCAGGAAACTTTGGCATTTCAGCTAGAATATCCACTAACGCTGCCCCTTTCTTACTCAATGCAAAATACTCTGCAGCTCTCTGCTGTATCTCAACATCAATGCAACTCTCATATCTGAAAAACATGTGAATGTGTCAAGCCTTAGAGATATGAATCTCATTTTTGAGGTATGTAGCTCAAATAAATTTCATATACAATATATTGAATATTTAGGCATCTCACTTGGTGAATACTGCCCAAATTTGAGCTTGTAATTCTGGGTCTGGGGGTTGAGAATGCATCAATATCTTTGCATATGTTGAAAGCAGAATAGGTATCGTAGGTGTCCTGAAGAGAATATTGGCAGAGCATAGATAACTAGGAAACAGAAAATCATCACGAGAATATATAACAGACGCATGCATGTTCGCACTTACGAAACTGTTGGAAGCTTCTCATGTATTATAGTAAATATTTCCTTTGGACTGCACCCAGGCCGTCTAGCCAGAAGATGACTGTATTCTCCAAGGAGGTAAGCACTGACCTGTTTCAGAAAAAAACATTTTATAACAATTACTGATCAAGTCCCAGATAGTATCTAAACTATTTATTCCATATTTCAGCCCGTAGAAATGAATCCAACTTTCAACGTTACCCGCCAACAGAGGAAGAAACTACGGCACAAGGAAGAAGTAAAAACAATGCAGAATAATTCTTTTGATACAGAAATCAATTAATTGTATATTTATACTGTTTTAATTGAATCAATTAATTGTATACTGCATTGCCCCAGTCCCACAGATTGAGTGAAGTCTGAGAATATTATTAGTTTGCCACTTGGGAATTGGGATGCTATATATGCTGGTGCCAACTTCGAATCCGCGTGAAAGCCATTTTGATAGTTCATTGTAATTTTTTTACAGAACTAACAACCAAGCAAAGTGGCTATATCCATTTCTCTTACTAATATAACATACTCTGACAAAAATCACACCCCACAAGTGAACACATAAAATCGATCAGAAACCATATTTAGCTCGCTACATATAAATACTATTCCCTCCATCCCAAATTAGTTGTCCCATTTGACTTTTATGCGTATTTTAAGGTGGCTTGACCGTATACCTCCTTTGATTATTTTTAAAATTTTCTTTTTGTGAATAAAAATCTAAATCTTAAACTTTTATTCACAAAAAGAAAATTTGAAAAATAATTAACGGAGATATGCGGTCAAGTCACCTTAAATTACGTGTAAAAGTCAAATGGGACAACTAATTTGAGATGGAGGGAGTACTGGGTTGAGCACCTGGGTGTCAAGTTTTTCTTGAACTCACGAGAACGGCAATTAGCTCCAATAGGTTCTCAGCCACATAACTTGCATTCTAAAGAACTAGACAAGATTATCATGGACAGAAAGCTACAAACCTTCACCATTGTTTCATGTATGGCAGGCTTGTCAAGATACTCCCTTGCTTTAAGTGCTGCATAAGGCTGGTAGATGCATAGCAAGCAAATTTATAAAATTAACTTTTCAAAAGAGATTAACCAGTACATAATATTACGCAGATTGTCACCTGCAGGTCCTCATTGTTTGTTACAAATTGCACAACCCGAAACCAAATGTCATCACTGACAAAATCTCCTGCTTTATCAATTAACTGTAGAATGACATCTACATACCTGCATAATATAGCAAAGCACAGTATAAGATTGGATTTACCTATAAAGTACTAGCAAATGGAAAGACATGGGAATGGAATGATATCTTTATATACGCCTGACACAAGAATATCTACTGATGTAAATATATCACATCCTGGAATTTTTTATTTGCAAAATGCTAGCTCAGATTTTGAACTCACTACTGAATTAACATTACATGGTTTTAGGCATATTCTACAAACTAACAAAATAATATTAGAAATTAGAATGAAATTTATACTGTGGATTTGAATAATTGTAGATTCAGATATGAAGAACAAACTCATAGGTAATATCGCACCATGATAGATCAGGGGCAAACTTCTCCGCAAGAATAGCAGCTTTTAGTGACAATTCTTCACGCATTGCAAAATCTGCTGTGGCAAGATACTGAAAAAAAGAAAATTTTCAAACCTTTACATTTTCCGAAGACTTTTTCTCAAGACAAACAATATGGAGACGGCGAGACTGACTACGATAATCAAAAACAAGAAGCAACAATTTGGCTTCATAATGTTTACCTGTAACAGTTCTTCAACTATGTCCTTCGCATTGGAAACATCACACATGCCATACAGTAGATCTAGAGCACGTCTTCGAATACTGCAAATAATTTTTGCTGGTTACGGTAAGAGCAATACAATTTTATAACACATACGGGCAATTGATCTTCTATCCTTTATTGCAATGAAATAATTTTGTCATCTAGATATATTGATACTGTAACCAAGTACAGGTGGCCACATGCTCCACTTGCACAATTCACCTCTACTGACAGGTTGAGAAATCAATTATTCTCGACATGTGGAACAAGAAGGTAAGAGACTCTACAAAGGCCCCTTTAGTTGAGGATCACGTTATGACTATAACAGCACTTTAGGAAAGCATTGCAAGACACTGATGGCAATGTTAAAAAAACTATATTAACCTGTGAAACCTAAATCGGTATAAGCCCAACATCTATACACACAAAAAGTCTAACAGATAATCCAATATCTTTATTTTTAATAAACTTTGATATCAGCACAATATACAAGCCTTACACGGTCAAATCACATATAACCAACAACAGTAACTGAAATTCTTATCAATTGAGGAATAATGCAGTCATAGGTTTAACCTGATGTCAGGATCCTTCAAAGAGGTAATAATTTGGGCTTGATGTCTTTTAATAATTTCCTGAACATCTGTAACCATCAACATTCGAGTCATATTTTCCTGCATCATTATCAATTAAAAATCAAAATCACGAATTAGAAATATGAACATTGCAAGAAACTTGTATCTCCAAGTTTTTAAAAATTTTAAAGCAAATAAAATCAACAAATGAAAATGCAAACCAATAATTCGCTTAACTTACCAGACCAAGATACCTAATATTTGGTTCACGCACAGCTATGAACTTCCCGAGTAAAGCAACACACTGGGACATCATTTCTTTTTCAGCATCAAGGTGCATGACCTACAATAAGCAACAAGGATAAATGTAAAGTTAAGATTAAAAAGTGCACGAATTTTTTTGACATCTAATCGAATAAACTAAAAGAATACAATATGCACACCTTGGTCCTTCGGCTTGGTAACTTTACAAGATATATTATGCTTCGTAAGTAACCTACGGTTTCTAATTATGCATCAGGTTTTAATCAAGGAAGAAACACTTTTCAAAATATGCTTATCTTTTTTTGACAGAAAAATAGTCGTTTTCGTGTATTGGTGGATCAAATTTCTTATATGCTACGTTTAAACTTATACTAACACGTGTTTGTCTTGCTACAAATCGAGACTATTTTCACCCATCGAGACAAAACACATAACAGCATTATCTGCTCATCTTCCAGACAGGCTCAAAACTCTAAACCTGTCCTCAAATCTATTTCTTTATACAGAATTTGCTCCACTTACACAGACTCTACATGTCACCTCAAAAAACTTGTCACACACTCGGACATGTTTAAAAACAATCCAAACTTATTCTGCGCTGCTAAAATCATGAAAAAAAAATTGAAAAAAAAAATTATTGTGAAGTCTGTTGCTTGGACATGCATTCCATGTTTAACACTTGCAGCCAAGAAAAACAGCACATTTGCTAAAAGGAAGTATTTAAAGGTTCCATCGAGCATCGGTTTCAACTTTTGTGGTTAGTTCTAACAAACAAAAAGTTGTTGATAGCCACCTTTCTGAAAGCATATTGTGGAAAATGGAGAAGGGCAGCCAAGTGCTAGCGGAGCACAGAACATAGAAGCCAATTGAAGCTCGTTTCATTATAGAGAAACAAACACACTAGACTAAAAGAATTACTATTTATAAATATAAAACGTAACAACATGATATACAATAACATAATAAAAAAGCATATCACTGTCTAAAATGAACTAGCTCAAGTAGATTGTAGGCATCAATATTCAATACACAACATAACTAAATGCATAGATATAACTAAACATGAAATATAGGCACCTTTATTTCTGAGGAGATCAGGTTATTCTAAACCTTTTTATTGGAAACAAGAACATTAATATTTATGAGTGAATGTAGTAATTTGAAAATTGGGCCTTACATTTTATTAAAAAAAACCTAACTTAGTAGGTTATAGTTTCAAACAAAAAGCGTGCAAAATAATAACATTAAAAATTGTATGCATACCAAATTACTACTTATGCACATACATAAAACATAATTATTCGCAATTTCTAGTTTAAAACAAGAGCACTACGAGTATATAATTAATTTCAAAATTTATACTCTACAGTATTTTAAACATTACACATTATTAAAATGTTATGCATGCATATCTATTACTTGTGTAAGTAACACTGTACAAAATATTTCCATAAGTTACAATTTTAACAGAATTAGCACAATAAGATTAAAAATATACATGTTATCTCAAAAAAATAAGCACAGGTACAGCAATATTTATTTGATAATGCACAAACATAACTCATAATCCATTACTTTAAAAATATAATAGATAATAAGAACAAAAAAATATATTAAAAAGAAAGAATATGCCACAACTTTGATGAAAATAACATTTAATGTGTTTGAGAATTGAGAGATAAAATTCAGGGTAGGTAACCAAGTGAGAAGTGGCGTTTGAGTCACGTAAATGAGGACAATTGAGAACAAAATTTTTGAAGTGACATACCTAAACTAGGTACATGATAAGCTACAGACTTGGAAAATTGTAGAAGAATCAAAGTCGTGCCGTCACATGTCCAAAGCTCCAAATATAAAGCAACCTATAACTTTTAATGAAAGCCGTACAGGACCCAAAGCTTTTATTATTTGTTGATTGAAGTCTAACTGACTTTAATGTTCTTCCCACAAGCACGATTAACATCGCTTCTTTAGCGCTATGTGTATGGTGAATGAACTCATGTTTATTTCCCCCATGCAAGTCTTTCGTTATTTACGCTAGTTGCTTACAAATGACTTTGGCTTGTAATAAAATGAACAAAATAAATAACACTGCTTTGAAGTACAAAACATTAAAGAGGATATATCATGTTCCTTCGACGTTGTTTCCGCTAAAAATCTATATTTTGACTTTGAGATATTTTAAATGGTGTGGCTGAATAAGTGCAGGGCAGTAGCATCGTCAGAGTGACAAGTACATATAAGAAATCCCAACTTTTATTAATAAAAAAGCACTATATTTACTTTTCTGCTTGATCGTGCTCTCTGTGCACACACATAGTAGATTATAACTCCCACTCCCCCCTCCCATTTTCCATCCATAATAAAATGATTATTTAGGAAAAAACTAAAAGTCAATAACAATCATCCAGCACATAGACCACCAGCATACACCAAATCTGTTCAAATAATAATTTTATTGCTACATCCAACAGATAAGGTATTATACGAGCAACGGGACCTCTACATAACATGCTACAATTTGCACGAACTGTTTCTGGAGTTCGAAAATGATATATAATACATCAAGTAGGTACAGATAAAACTTCCACTTCCATATAGGAGGCAATTTAACTAGTTACCAGAGCAAGGGCTTCAAAAAGAACAGCATGTGATGCATTGTTTTTGTTTACATTTTTCACCACATCAGTGCCCATCAATACTCGTTGCAAAACCTATATCATGAACGCTCTTTGTTAGATAGTGGAACATAATTATGATACATGTTTAAGAGAAAAGGTTATAAGAATCACTTGCTTCAAACAATGATCTTCTCGTGTTCGGGTCCTCTACTGTCGGAAAATACTGAAGTGCCCTCATTGTTTTGACCTGCAAAGACCAAATATTTAAAATCATTACAATATGTCACTGATTATAAATGTCCAAATGTCTGTCATTCTATTGAATTTAGAGAACGAATAAAAAAACTAGGCAGCTGACTTAAACTGCTAGTTAAACTATATCTAAGTTCCAACAAACCATTTGCGGATTATAGGGGAGCGCCAACTTGTTTGAGCACTTGATATATTAGGGAATGGACTTTTAGGCTTGTATTAACTATAAAGAAGGCAATTTTCCCCACAACACATATTATCCTTGCTGCCTTGCATACAGATTGTATACAAAGACATGCCTATTTACTTAAGGAAAAAAGCATAATCATAAGAGGGAGTTTAAAAGATAAAAAGCAGAACCAACAATACACTCGACATAATATACAATTATAGCTAATCCAAGAGTACAATTGCAGAATTTGACAATAACGAGAAAGTTGCTGTCTCAAAGAGGATGAGCAGCCAAAAAGTATTTGCTTAGTTTTTAGTACTACGGTAGGTTGACTGAATCATTGCTGTATGTTGCAATACTTTGAGGTGAGGTCACGTTTTATTGTTTCCTCTTGAGCAGTGGAGAGGAAAGCATTAACTTAGGGGAAGAGTATCAAAAGCCTAGTTGAAAATGAATTCTGAGCTTATTGCATTGTCCTTCACTTCGTAATATTTCCTTTCAACATTTTAAACAATCACCATAATTTAAGAACTCAAATTTTAAAGTTGGTCTATTAGGCAGCAAGTTCGAAGCAAAAACCCTAATTCCGCATACAATTAAAAACTTCAGATATACAAACATAATGAATGTGGATTGATTTTGATCATAAAAGAGTTTGGAGCTAGGTCTAACTACCCAATATGGGTTGGGTACAATAACTACTTTCAGTACTTAAGAGAAGTCTGAAGGAAGAATGCACACACCTGAAGCCAGGGAGAAGGAATACCATAGTAAGTGTATTCCTGAGGAATGTCCTGGTTTCTAGCAAGCCTTTCCAATACTTTCACACATTTTGGAAGACAACTCCAATATGAATCATAGTCTTTGGACACTAATGCAACAAAAAGGCTCATTGATGATGTCAAAACACCTATGTCACGTTCATCTAACAGCTGCGCCATCCGATCTGACCTGAAAATTTTGAAACAGATTACTGACAGCAACTGTATACTTATCCCTGAGTGTGTGTGGTTGCCTGTGTGTGTAGATGTGGATAAATTGCCAACTCCTGATATTGAGACGATCAGTCCACTAGGCGAACCAGTGCAGTTTCAGCGAAACATATGTCACAAAACCAAGTTAATATGACCAAACACATGCCTCAAAGAATCTTAGCATCACACTTACCAGCCGTCAACATTGACAACGTCGGGATTTTTCCTAAACAGCCGCAGTAAACACAGGGCAGCCTTCTTTCTCACAAGTGGTCTGCAACTACTAGAAAGCTAGAGTAGAGGTGCCAGTTACAATCACATACATATCAGGAATTGCACAAAGTTGAACATTATTCTCTTACCAGTAACTTCTGGACATCAGGTGCTAGGGATTCCGCAAAGTCTCTCCCACCAATATTCCCAACCTGCAAACATATAAGAGAAGGGAAAGAACTAATTAAAGATGGTTGATTCTGAGCTCGAGCTTGTCAACATTCTTACGAGCCGAGCAATAGCAGAGAAGAGCTCGGCCTGATTACCAGTCTGATTTCATGAGAGAAGTAAAATATACTCTTTATGCAATTGAGAGGGATTACTAAAAATCAAATAGTCGTCCCATTCTTGGAATCTCAATATGAAGAAGATTTCAGTTTCTACCTAATTATATATAGCAGAAGCAAATTGTTCTTTTGATATAATGCAGTGAAGTACTAAAATAAAAAAAATTCCCCCATTGTTGGCATGTTTGGCATCTTAAGAACAAGATCTTGTATATTAACTCCAAAAGTTTTAAAACATCTCCTTCAAAAATTCGATTTTAATGATGAACTAAAAGCGCAAAACTGACTGACACGAATAATGGAAAATATTAGTTAAGAGTCATTACAATTGTGAGTAGACACATATGAGAGCGTGTGAGTAACTTGTTTTGGGATACCGTTAAAAAAATAGAATCACTTGAAATCTACTTCAAACCCAAAGGTAGGTGCACTAAATGACAAATCATTCAATGACTATACAAGTATAACATAACATTTCTTCTGTTTTGACAGGTAACTTTGCCTATACCTTAATGCCTCTGTCACTCTCCCAATCCGGAATTAAGGTTCGTAATGAGGAATACAAGCATGACACAATATAAAAAGATCAAACATCGCTAGGCAACTTTTCAGATTCTAAAAATATTTGCATCACCCTTTCTGTTTAAAGCAAGTAACTTTACATCCCAAACCAATGATATATAAAAAGTTTAAAAGAACAGCACGCGAAATTAAACAAGGCTGTGGAAATAAGTGTTAAAATTCTTAAAATAGGAGCTTCACCTAAACTAACAAAAAATAAAAAATGTCTTCAAGTCCATAATAAATTTCGTATATAGTAATTCATTTAATTTATTCCCTCCGTCCCAAATTAGATGTCCCTTTGACTTTTTTCACGTACTTAAAGGTGTATAAAAGTCATAGTTCCGCATATTATTTTTAAAAATTTCTTTTTTTTTTGAAATAAAGTTAAATTTATATTTTTATTTAGAAAAAAAGAAATTCGAAATTAAATTGGTAGAACCATCCTTTTTATTAACCTAAAGATACGTGAAAAAAAGAAGTCAAAATGACTTGTATTATGGGACGGAGTTCGTATTTCGGTACTTGATTTAGGTCTTATTGGAAGATGAGTATGGCTCTGTTTGGGATTGCTGTTAAAAATTGTTGTGCTGTTAGAAAAAGTGCTGCCGAAAAAAGTATTGTGGTAAAAATCAGATGACTGTTTGGTAATTTTATTGATAAGTATATGTTTTGATGTAAAATATTAAAAACAAAAATGCTTTTGGTAAGTTTTGATGGTGAAATCATCATCTGCTTCCCGCAACAGCTGAAAAGCAGTTTTTTCTAAAAGCATGGGGGACTTACTTTTTTTAACAGCATCCTTGAGGCGAAAAGCACTTTTACGAAAAGCAGCTTTAAAATTTTATCAAACAGTTTTTTAAATGCTTTTCAGCGAAAAGTTGCGAAAAGTTGTTGTTGCTGTTTGCAACAGCAATACCAAACACACCCTATGACAACCAAATTCTACGAGAAAGCATATTTCAAACACTATACAATATTACTTCATTGTCAATTCTTACAAATGATCCTTCTAAATGAATACCCCCAAACTGTTACTCATCTGCTTCACCCTACGTGTCGGTAGTAAATAAGAAATACCTTTTGTTTGTAGTGTTCTGATTAATAACTTTCCCAAATAATTCAAATTGGTACAATTTGATTTTGAATAACTAAACATAAGAACGTAATAATCAACCAAGATTTTCATTTATAACTGTCCAATTGTTGTGCACACAACTAGAGAGAGATAGCTAGGGGTGTTCAGGTAATCTAATGTTTCATTTACAAGCGGAAGATTATATTACCCAAACACCCTCATTTCTGCTTATATGTGAAAATTTAAATTACCAAGACTATCTTTCTTTATGTGTGCGCACAACAATTAGTATCTTAGTCATGGTTTATGAAGATCATAAACAGATTGAAAACATGGTTTCCATGTAAAGATGGTAAAACTAGTTGTAAGCACTCTCAAAGTACTTTAAAAATAGGATCACTCACTAACTCATAATCACACAAGTAAAGTTAAATCTTTGTGCTTACCTACATAGTTTAACACATGAACTCGTGAAATGTTTGTTGAGATTGTACATTTGTTGGGAGTACAAGTTGAAGCATCTCGATATTTCTTCATG